>NW_021822371.1:0-29715 GCF_901001165.1 Salmo trutta | reverse complement strand
AGACACTAAGGAACAGTTTAGATAGACTAGACGATGTAGACACTAAGGAACAGTTTAGTAGGCTAGACGATGTGAGCACTAAGGAACAGTTTAGTAGGCTAGACGATGTGAGACACTAAGGAACAGTTTATAGACTAGACGATGTGAGACACAAAGGACACTAAGGAACAGTTTTAGTAGACTAGATGGTGTGAGACACTAAGGAACAGATTTAGTAGGCTAGAGATGTGAGACACTAAGGAACAGTTTAGTAGGCTAGACGATGTGAGACACTAAGGAACAGTTTGTAGGCTACGATGTGAGACACTAAGACGAACAGTTTAGTAGACTAGACGATGTGAGACACTAAGAACAGTTTAGTAGACTAGACGATGTGAGACACTAAGGAACAGTTTAGTAGACGACGTGAGACACTAAGGACAGTTTAGTAGACTAGACGATGAGACACTAGGAACAGTTTAGTAGACTAGACGATGTGAGGCACTAAGGACACTAAGGAACAGTTTAGTAGACTAGACGATGTGAGACACTAAGGACACTAAGGAACAGTTTAGTAGACTAGATGGTGTGAGACACTAAGGAACAGTTTAGTAGGCTAGACGATGTGAGACACTAAGGAACAGTTTAGTAGGCTAGACGATGTGAGACACTAAGGAACATTTTAGTAGACTAGACGATGTGAGACACTAAGGAACAGTGTCTATTCTACTAAAATGTGAGACACTAAGGAACAGTTTAGTAGACTAGACGATGTGAGTCACTAAGGAACAGTTTAGTAGACTAGACGATGTGAGACACTAAGGAACAGTTTAGTAGACGACGTGAGACACTAAGGAACAGTTTAGTAGACTAGACGATATGAGGCACTAAGGAACAGTTTAGTAGACTAGACGATGTGAGGTACTAAGGACACTAAGGAACAGTTTAGTAGACTAGAAGATGTGAGACACTAAGGAACAGTTTAGTAGACTAGACGATGTGAGGCACTAAGGACACTAAGGAACAGTTTAGTAGGCTAGACGATGTGAGACACTAAGGACACTAAGGAACAGTTTAGTAGGCTAGACAATGTGAGACACTAAGGACACTAAGGAACAGTTTAGTAGGCTAGACGATGTGAGAGACTAAGGACACTAAGGAACAGTTTAGTAGACTAGACGATGTGAGACACTAAGGACACTAAGGAACAGTTTAGTAGGCTAGACGATGTGAGACACTAAGGAACAGTTTAGTAGACTAGGCGATGTGAGACACTAAGGAACAGGTTTAGTAGACTAGACGATGTGAGACACTAAGGAAGTTTAGTATACTAGACGATGTGAGACACGAAGGAACAGTTTAGTAGACTAGATATGTGAGACACTAAGGAACAGTTCTAGTAGACTAGACCATGTGAGACACTAAGGAACAGTTTAGTAGTAGACGATGTGAGACACTAAGGAACAGTTTAGTAGGCTAGACGATTGAGACACTAAGGAACAGTTTTAGCTAGACGATGTGAGACACTAAGAACAGTTTAGTAGACTAGACGATGTGAGACATAAGGACACTAAGGAACAGTTTAGTAGACTAGATGTGTGAGACACTAAGGAACAGTTTTAGTAGGCTAGACGATGTGAGACACCAAGGAACAGTTTAGTAGGCTAGACGATGTGAGACACTAAGGAACAGTTTAGTAGACTACGTGAGACACTAAGGAACAGTTTGTAGACTAGACTATGAGACACTAAGGAACAGTTTAGTAGACGACCTAGAACTAAGGAACAGTTTTTTGTAGTCTAGACGATGTGAGACACTAAGGAACAGTTTTAGTAGGCTAGACGATGTGGACACTAAGAACAGTTTAGTACACTAGACGATGTGAGACACTAAGGAACAGTTTATAGAATAGACGATGTGAGACACTAAGGAACAGTTGAGTAGACAGACGATGTGAGACCTAGGAACAGTTTAGTAGAATAGACGATGTGAGACACCAAGGACAGTTTAGTAGACTAGACGATGTAAGACACCAGGAACAGTTTAGTAGACTATACATGTGAGACACTAAGGAAGTTTAGTAGAATAGACGATGTGAGACACTAAGGAACAGTTGAGTAGACTAGACGATGTGAGACACTAAGGAACAGTTTAGTAGAATAGACGATGTGAGACACCAGGAACAGTTTGTAGACTAGACGATGTAAGACACCAAGAACAGTTTAGTAGACTAGACGATGTGGACACTAAGGAACAGTTTAGTAACTAGATGGTGTGAGACACTAAGGAACAGTTTTAGTAGGCTAGACGATGTGAGACACTAAGGAACAGTTTAGTAGACTAGACGATGTGAGACACTAAGGAACAGTTTAGTAGACTAGACGATGTGAGACACTAAGGACACTAAGGAACAGTTTAGTAGGCTAGACGATGTGAGACACTAAGGAACAGTTTAGTAGACTAGACGATGTGAGACACTAAGGAACAGTTTAGTAGGCTAGACGATGTGAGACACTAAGGACCAAGGAACAGTTTAGTAACTAGATGGTGTGAGACACTAAGGAACAGTTTAGTAGGCTAGACGATGTTAGACACTAAGGAACAGTTAGTAGGCTAGACGATGTGAGACACTAAGACAGTTTTAGTAACTAGACGATGTGAGCACTAGGAACAGTTTAGTAGACTAGACGATGTGAGACACTAAGGAACAGTTTAGTAGACGACGTGAGACACTAAGGAACAGTTTAGTAGACTAGACGATGTGAGACACTAAGGAACAGTTTGTAGAATAGACGATGTGAGCACTAAGGACACTAAGGACAGTTTAGTAGACTAGACGATGTGAGACACTAAGGAACAGTTTAGTAACTAGACGATGTGAGGCACTAAGACACTAAGGAACAGTTTTAGTAACTAGACGATGTGAGACCTAAGGAACAGTTTAGTAGGCTAGACGATGTGAGACACTAAGGACACTAAGAACAGTTTAGTAGACTAGACGATGTGAGACACTAAGGACACTAAGGAACAGTTTAGTAGGCTAGACGATGTGAGACACTAAGGACACTAAGGAACAGTTTAGTAGGCTAGACGATGTGAGACACTAAGAACAGTTTAGTAGACTAGACGATGTGACACTAGGAACAGTTTAGTAGACTAGACGATGTGAGACACTAAGGACCATTTAGTAGACTAGACGATGTGAGACACTAAGGAACAGTTTAGTAGACGACGTGAGACACTAAGGAACAGTTTTGTAGCTAGACGATGTTAGCACTAAGGAACAGTTTAGTAGGCTAGACGATGTACCTAAGGAACAGTTTTAGTACACTAGCGATGTGAGACACTAGGAACAGTTTAGTAAATAGACGATGTGAGACCTAAGGAACAGTTGAGTAGACTAGACGATGTGAGACACTAAGGAACAGTTTATTAGACTAGACATGTGAGACACTAAGGAACTTTAGTAGACTAGACATGTGAGACCCAAGGAACAGTTTAGTAGACTAGACGATGTAAGACACCAAGGAACAGTTTAGTAACTAGACGGTGTGAGACACTAAGGAACAGTTTAGTAGACTAGATGGTGTGAGACACTAAGGAACAGTTTAGTAGGCTAGACGATGTGAGACACCTAAGGAACAGTTTAGTAGACTAGACGATGTGAGACACTAAGGACACTAAGGAACAGTTTTAGTAGGCTAGACGATTGAGACACTAAGACACTAAGAACAGTTTAGTAGGCTAAGACGATGTGAGACACTAAGGAACAGTTTAGTAGACTAGACGATGTGGACACTAAGGAACATTTAGTAGACTAGACGATGTGAGACACTAAGGAACATTTAGTAGACTAGACGAGTGAGACACTAAGGAACAGTTTAGTAGACTAGACGATGTGAGACACTAAGGAACATTAGTAGACTAGACGATGTGAGACACTAAGGAACAGTTTAGTAGGCTAGACGATGTGAGACACTAAGGAAACATTTTAGTAGACTAGACGATGTGAGACACTAAGGAACAGTTTAGTAGGTAGACGATGTGAGACACTAAGAACAGTTTAGTAGACTAGACGATGTGAGACACTAAGGAACAGTTTAGTAGGCTAGACGATGTGAGACACTAAGGAACAGTTTAGTAGGCTAGACGATGTGAGACACTAAGGAACAGTTTTAGTAGACTAGACGATGTGAGGTATTAAGGACAGTTTAGTAGGCTAGACGATGTGAGACACTAAGGACCTAAGGAACATTTAGTAGACTAGACGATGTGAGACACTAAGAACAGTTTAGTAGGCTAGACGATGTGAGACACTAAGGAACATTTAGTAGGCTAGACGATGTGAGACACTAAGGAACAGTTTAGTAGACTGACGATGTGAGACACTAAGGAACAGTTTAGTAGCTAGACGATGTGAGACACTAAGGACACTAGGAACAGTTTAGTAGACTAGACATGTGAGACACTAAGCACAAGAACAGTTTAGTAGGCTAGACGATGTGAGACACTAAGGACACTAAGGAACAGTTTAGTAGGCTAGACGATGTGAGACACTAAGGAAATGTTAGTAGACTAGACGATGTGAGACACTAAGGAACAGTTTAGTAGACTAGACGATGTGAGACACTAAGGAACAGTTTAGTAGACTAGACGATGTTAGACACTAAGGAACAGTTTAGTAGACTAGACGATGTGATACACTAAAGACACTAAGGAACAGTTTAGTAGACTAGACGATGTGAGACACTAAGGAACAGTTTAGTAGGCTAGACGATGTGAGACACTAAGGAACAGTTTAGTAACTAACGATGTGACACTAAGGAACAGTTTAGTAGGCTAGACGATGTGAGACACTAAGGAACAGTTTAGTAACTAGACGATGTGAGACACTAAGGAACATTTAGTAGGCTAGACGATGTGAGACACTAAGGAACAGTTTAGTAGCTGACGATGTGAGACACTAAGGAACAGTTTAGTAGACTAGACGTGTGAGGTATTAAGGAACAGTTTAGTAGGCTAGACGATGTGAGACACTAAGGACACTAAGGACAGTTTAGTAGACTAGACGATGTGAGACACTAGGAACAGTTTTAGTAGGCTAGACATGTGAGACACTAAGGAACAGTTTAGTAGACTAGACGATGTGAGGCACTAAGGACACTAAGGAACAGTTTAGTAGACTATACAATGTGAGAAACTAAGGAACAGTTTAGTAGACTAGACGATGTGAGACACTAAGGAACATTTAGTAGTAGACTAGACGATGAGACACTAAGGAACATTTAGTAGACGAACGATGTGAGACACTAAGAACATTTAGTAGACTAGACGATGTGAGACACTAAGGAACAGTTTAGTAGACTAGACGATGTGAGACACTAAGGAACAGTTTAGTAGACTAGACGATGTGAGACACTAAGGAACAGTTTAGTAGACTAGATGGTGTGAGACACTAAGGACACTAAGGAACAGTTTAGTAGACAGACGATGTGAGACACTAAGGACACTAAGGAACAGTTTAGTAGACTAGATGGTGTGAGACACTAAGGAACAGTTTAGTAGGCTAGACGATGTGAGACACTAAGGAACAGTTTAGTAGACTATTCGATGTGAGACACTAAGGAACAGTTTAGTAGACTAGACATGTGAGACACTAAGGAACAGTTTAGTACCTAACGATGAGACACTAAGGAAACAGTTTAGTAGACGACGTGAGACACTAAGGAACAGTTTAGTAGACTAGACGATGTGACACACTAAGAACAGTTTTGTTGACTAGACGATGTGAGGCACTAAGGACACAAGGAACATTTAGTAGACTAGACGATGTGAGACACTAAGGAACAGTTTGTAGGCTAGACGATGTGACACTAAGGACACTAAGGAACAGTTTAGTAACTAGACGATGTGAGACACTAAGGACACTAAGGACAGTTTAGTAGGCTGGTGTGGAGACACTAAGGAACAGTTTAGACTAACGATGTGAGACACTAAGAACAGTTTAGTAGACTAGACGATGTGAGACACTAAGGAACAGTTTAGTAGACTAGACGATGTGAGACACTAAGGAACAGTTTAGTAGACTAGACGATGTGAGACACTAAGGAACAGTTTAGTAGACTAGTTTGTTTTGAGACACTAAGGAACAGTTTAGTAGGCTAGACGATGTGAGACACTAAGGAACATTTAGTAGACTAGACATGTGAGACACTAAGGAACAGTTTAGTAGACTAGACGATGTGAGACACTAAGGAACAGTTTAGTAGACTAGACGATGTGAGACACTAAGGACACTAAGGAACAGTTTAGTAGACTAGACGATGTTAGACACTAAGGAACAGTTTAGTAGACTAGACGATGTGATACACTAAAGACACTAAGGAACAGTTTAGTAGGCTAGACGATGTGAGACACTAAGGACACTAACGAACAGTTTAGTAGACTAGACGATGGTGAGACACTAAGGAACGTTTAGTAGACTAGACTATGTGAGACACTAAGGAACAGTTTAGTAGACTAACGATGTGAGACACTAAGGAACATTTAGTTAACTAGACGATGTGAGACCTAAGGAACATTTAGTAGACTAGACGATGTGAGACACTAAGGAACAGTTTAGTAGGCTAACGATGTGAGACACTAAGGAACAGTTTAGTAGACATAGATGGTTTGAGACACTAAGGAACAGTTTAGTTAGGCTAGACGATGTGAGAACTAAGGAACATTTTAGTAGACTAGTCATGTGAGACACTAAGGACAGTTTAGTAACTAGACGATGTGATACACTAAAGACACTAAGGAACAGTTAGTAGACTAGACGATGTGAGACACTAAGGAACAGTTTAGTAGGCTACGATGTGAGACACTAAGGAACAGTTTAGTAGACTAGACCGATGTGAACACTAGGCACTAAGGAACAGTTTTTAGTAGACTAGATTGGTGAGACACTAAGGAACAGTTTAGTAGCTAGACGATGTGAGACACTAAGGAACAGTTTAGTTAGGCTAGACGTGTGAAACACTAAGGAACAGTTTAGTAGACTAGACGATGTGAGACACTAAGGAACAGTTTAGTAGGCTAGACGATGTGAGACACTAAGGAACAGTTTAGTAGACGACGTGAGAGACACTAAGGAACAGTTTAGTACTAGACGATGTGAGACACTAAGGAACAGTTTTAGTAGAATAACGATGTGAGGCACTAAGGACACTAAGGAACAGTTTTAGTAGACTAGACGATGTGAGACACTAAGGAACAGTTTAGTAGACGACGTGAGACACTAAGGAACAGTTTAGTAGACTAGACGATGTGAGACACTAAGAACAGTTTTTAGACTAGACAATGTGAGGCACTAAGGACACTAAGGAACAGTTTAGTAGACTAGACGATGTGAGACACTAAGGAACAGTTAGTAGGCTAGACTGTGAGACACTAAGGACACTAAGGAACAGTTTAGTAGGCTAGACATGTGAGACACTAAGGACACTAAGGAACAGTTTAGTAGGCTAGACGATGTGATACACTAAGGAACAGTTTAGTAGACTAGACGATGTGAGACCTAATGGAACAGTTTTAGTAGACTAGACGATGTGAGACACTAAGGAACAGTTTAGTAGACTAGACGATGTGAGACACTAAGGAACAGTTTTAGTACTAGACGAGTGAACACTAAGGAACAGTTTAGTAGGCTAGACGATGTGAGACACTAAGGAACAGTTTTAGTAGACTAGACGATGTGAGACACTAGGAACAGTTTAGTAGACTACGATGTGAGACACTAAGGAACAGTTTAGTAGACTAGACATGTGAACACTAAGGAACAGTTTTATTAGGCTAGACGATGTGAGACACTAAGGAACAGTTTAGTAGACTCGACGATGTGAGACACTAAGGAACAGTTTTAGTAGGCTACGATGTGAGACACTAAGGAACAGTTAGTAGACTAGACGATGTGAGACACTAAGGAACAGTTTAGTAGACTAGACGATGTGAGACACTAAGGAACAGTTTAGTACTAGACGATGTGAGACACTAAGGAACAGTTTTAGTAGACTAGACGATGTGAGACACTAAGAACAGTTTAGTAGACTAGACGATGTGAGACACTAAGGAACTTTTAGTAGAATAGACGATGTGAGACACTAAGGAACAGTTTAGTAGAATAGACGATGTGAGTGCCATGCTATCAGAGGTAAAAGGAAGAAAACTCGCGAGGGTGAGAAGCCATGAGAAAAAACAATCTCTCTTCCTCTTGTGACTTCCCTGTAGCTCAGTTGGTAGAGCATGGTGTTTGCAAACTCCGGTTGTGGGTTCGATTCCCACGGGGGCCAGCACAGAAAAAAAAGTCGTAAGTCGCTCTGGATAAGAGGTCTGTCCTAAATGACTAAAATGTAAAAATGTAAATGTAACAAAGTACAAACAGGTTCAACTTTATTAGCCTACTGATATTACAAATATATTACGATGTACGATTTAATACAATGTTCTCCAGTAATGACAATGTTGCTGCATATGTTTAATAACAAAGGTTATGTAGTGTACACATGGATCTACATCATATTTATTCCCGATGGAAGTAGAATATTAATTGTAGCCTGTGAGCAGAATGAGTTTGTAATAATATATAGCAACACATTAACTTTGTAGCCTATCAGTTTTATTAGGGTTGGGGAACTCAGAATGTGAACCACGATGAAAGAAAATAAGCACTACAGCTTTAAATGAGAAGAAGCGTTTGTACCAGTCGTTGTAGCTGTGCCAAGGACCGAGATCTGCCTGCCATCGAATCCGCAACCACTTGCAGTTTCATTATTTCCTCCGTGGTGTTATTACTACACCACTGCGGAAACTATTAGTACACATCCTGCTTTATCGGACAGCACGGACGTAAGATACATTTTAGTCACCGGGCACGAATAACATCAAGTGTATTATTGTTTTTGTTGTTCCGACCACCTATCGTATTGCTCGTGATTAGTTTATTGTTCCAACTTACGCATGGAGAATAGCCTAGCGAATATCAGGTGAGGCGCATGTAGGGGACGAGCCTACACCTGGACGGATGGCAACTGTATTTCCGAATACTAAATGCTGCTGTTATTCTCCATCCATCCACAGCAAGACACTTTGTTTGATCTGAATAGACTTCAATCACAGCAGACTGCTGCTTGGGAATACTATTTAGCTTTTTGTAGGAGACCAGCCGCTACAGATGGATCGGAGCCCTTCGGGAGGGCGTCATTTGTTTTACCCGGGCTGTGTGACACAGAGGCGGCTACAGATGGCGATGATCCTCGGCTTTTAACAGGTGGACCGCCTATCTGCTACCGAGGGAGGAGGCATGGGTAACCAGGTGGATAAAATGAAATTGTCACATCAAAGTTACGCAGGAAGTTCCCACAGTGGACCCCAACGGGCTGGACACTGAGGAAGGTCCGCGGATCGGAGTGTCTTATATTTTCTCAACAGATGACGAGGAACCGGAGGGTGAAAACAGTAACGTAGATGGAGCGGATAAAGAGCACCGCACTGGTACAGAACAGAAACACTACGACATGAGTAACGAGGTGGAGTGCGCCGTTTACCACCGGGGGGAATGTATTTACGAGAAGAGCGTCAAGACCGCGGCCATGGAAACCTACTCCCCAGAGATCCTACTAAATAAATGCAAGGCAGGTGACCTGGTGGAGTTTGTAACAACCGGGACAGTACCCCCACTGGGCGGTGTATGTCGGTGACTTCCAGGTGGTGCACCTGCAACAGAGCAGAGATAAAGAACAGCTTCCTGACAGACGCCAGCCAGGGAAGGAGATGTAGGATAGTCAACGAGTTGTATAAATTCAAAGCCCTCAGCGCCGAGATGGTGGTTCAGAACGCTATGGAACAGGTAGGAGCTAAAGACGGAGAGTTGAGCTGGAGAAATTCAGAGTGTTTTGCCGCTTGGTGCAGGTTTGGCAAACGAGAGTTCAAAATGGGTGGGGAGATCCGGATAGGAAAACAGCCATACAGGTTAAAGATCCTGATGTCAGATAAACAGTCTCACATGCTGGAGTTTCAGTGTTTGGAGGACTTGATCATGGAGAAGAGGAGACAGGACCAAGTTGGAAGAACATCAGTGGACCAGGAACTGGCCAATCATTTCAACAGTGTCGGGGAGATCAAAAGTGGTCCACTCAGTGATCCAATAACAGCACAGATCGCACAGTGATCTAATGGATTTATAGACCTGCTATAAGATCACGATGGCCCTTGCCTATCCAATCACAGACCCCCTAAGTGGATTTACAAACAACACATTTAATTTCTACTATTTTTGAATGAATAGAATCTAAATGGCCCGTTTATGTCTAGTTGTTATTTGATAGATTGGAAGAACATAGTTTTAAAGGTTATTGATTTGTTCTCTGCCTATTGATGTTTCATAATGATTAATCTGATAATATATTGTACATGTTTTCATGTCTCAACCAGGTAACCATCATATGTACATACCTACAGCCCTACGGTAATGGTCATTTGCTGGAAAACATGTTGTAGACTATAGGTTGATCAATCATCTCGCTTATTGTACCGTACCAATAATTTAAGTCAAGTAAATTATGATTACATCTTTGCAGTCAAACTGGCTTTTATTCCCTGCTGTCTACCAGCTGCATTGTTTTCCTCAGGGCAACCATATTCCTACATAGTAGATGACTTTGATCAGGACCCATAGGGTGTAGGGAACAGAGTGGAAGGGACAGGGTACCAACCCCTGTCTACGCCTCCATAGTCTTTTCATCATTTATAAACACTTATTTTCCACCTGCTTACAGTCAGTCCTCATACCAGAGTAACTGCCCTGTTTCTACCTGCTTTACAGTCAGTCCTCATACCAGAGTACTGCCCTGTTTCTACCTGCTTTACAGTCAGTCCTCATACCAGAGTACTGCCCTGTTTTCTACCTGCTTTACAGTCAGTCCTCATACCAGAGTACTGCCCTGTTTCTACCTGCTTTACAGTCAGCCTCCTACCAGGAGTACTGCCCTGTTTCTACCTGCTTTACAGTCAGCCTCATACCAGAGTACTGCCCTGTTCCTACCTGCTTTACAGTCAGTCCTCATACCAGAGTACTGCCCTGTTTCCACCCTGCTTTACAGTCAGTCCTCATACCAGAGTACTGCCCTGTTTCTACCTGCTTTACAGTCAGCCTCATACCAGAGTTCTGCCCTGTTTCTACCTGCTTTACAGTCAGCCTCCTACCAGAGTACTGCCCTGTTTCTACCTGCTTTACAGTCAGCCTCATACCAGAGTACCAGCCTGTTTCTACCTGCTTTACAGTCAGCCTCATAACAGAGTACTGCCCTGTTTCCACCTGCTTTACAGTCAGCCTCATACCATGAGTACTGCCTCTGGTTTCTACCTGCTTTACAGTCAGCCTCATACCAGAGTACTGCCCTGTTCCTACCTGCTTTACAGTCAGTCCTCATACCAGAGTACTGCCCTGTTTCTACCTGCTTTACAGTCAGCCTCATACCAGAGTACTGGCCTGTTTCTACCTGCTTTACAGTCAGTCCTCATACCAGAGAACTACCCTGTTTCTACCTGCTTTACAGTCAGTCCTCATACCAGAGTACTGCCCTGTTCTACCCTGCTTTACAGTCAGCCTCATACCAGAGTACTGCCTGTTTCTACCTGCTTTACAGTCAGTCCTCATACCAGAGTACTGCCCTGTTCCTACCTACTTTACAGTCAGTCCTCATACCAGAGTACTGCCTTGTTTCTACCTGCTTTACAGTCAGCCTCATACCAGAGTACCAGCCTGTTTCTACTTTCTTACAGTCAGCCTCATGCCAGAGTACTGCCCTGTTTCCACCTGCTTTACAGTCAGCCTCATACCAGAGTACTGCCCTGTTCCTACCTGCTTTACAGTCAGTCCTCATACCAGAGTACTACCCTGTTTCTACCTGCTTTACAGTCAGTCCTCATACCAGAGTACTGCCCTGTTCCTACCTGCTTTACAGTCAGCCTCATATCAGAGTACTGGCCTGTTTCTACCTGCTTTACAGTCAGTCCTCATACCAGAGTACTACCCTGTTTCTACCTGCTTTACAGTCAGTCCTCATACCAGAGTACTGCCCTGTTTCTACCTGCTTTACAGTCAGCCTCATACCAGAGTACTGCCCTGTTTCTACCTGCTTTACAGTCAGCCTCATACCAGAGTACTGCCCTGTTTCCACCTGCTTTACAGTCAGCCTCATACCAGAGTACTGCCCTGTTCCTACCTGCTTTACAGTCAGTCCTCATACCAGAGTACTACCCTGTTTCTACCTGCTTTACAGTCAGTCCTCATACATACCAGAGTACTGCCCTGTTCCTACCTGCTTTACAGTCAGCCTCATATCAGAGTATGGCCTGTTTCTACCTGCTTTACAGTCAGTCCTCATACCAGAGTACTACCCTGTTTCTACCTGCTTTACAGTCAGTTCTCATACCAGAGTACTGCCCTGTTTCTACTGCTTTACAGTCAGCCTCATACCAGAGTACTGCCCTGTTTTCTACCTGCTTTACAGTCAGCCTCATACCAAGTACTGCCCTGTTTCTACGCTTTACAGTCAGCCTCCTACCAGAGTACTGCCCTGTTTCTACCCTCTTTACAGTCAGCCTCATGCCAGAGTACTGCCCTGTTTCTACCTGCTTTACAGTCAGCCTCATACCAGAGTACTGCCCTGTTTCTACCTGCTTTACAGTCAGCCTCATACCAGAGTACCAGCCTGTTTCTACCTGCTTTACAGTCAGCCTCATGCCAGAGTACTGCCCTGTTTCCACCTGCTTCACAGTCAGCCTCCTACCAGAGTACTGCCCTGTTTCTACCTGCTTTACAGTCAGCCTCATACCAGAGTACCAGCCTGTTTCTACCTGCTTTACAGTCAGCCTCATGCCAGAGTACCAGCCTGCTTCTACCTGCTTTACAGTCAGCCTCATACCAGAGTACTGCCCTTTTTCTACCTGCTTTACAGTCAGTCCTCATACCAAGTACTGACCTGTTTCCACCTGCTTTACAGTCAGCCTCATACCAGAGTACCAGCCTGTTTCTACTTGCTTTACAGTCAGCCTCATGCCAGAGTACTGCCCTATTTCCACCTGCTTTACAGTCAGCCTCATACCAGAGTACTGCCCTGTTCCTACCTGCTTTACAGTCAGTCCTCATACCAGAGTACTACCCTGTTTCTACCTGCTTTACAGTCAGTCCTCATACCAGAGTACTGCCCTGTTCCTACCTGCTTTACAGTCAGCCTCATATCAGAGTACTGGCCTGTTTCTACCTGCTTTACATCAGTCCTCATACCAAGTACTACCCTGTTTCTACCTGCTTTACAGTCAGTCCTCATACCAGAGTACTGCCCTGTTTCTACCTGCTTTACAGTCAGCCCTACCAGAGTACTGCCCTGTTTCTACCTGCTTTACAGTCAGCCTCATGCCAGAGTACTGCCCTGTTTCACCTGCTTTACAGTCAGCCTCATACCAGAGTACTGCCCTTTCTACCTGCTTTACAGTCAGCCTCATGCCAGAGTACTGCCCTGTTTCCACCTGCTTCACAGTCAGCCTCCTACCAGAGTACTGCCCTGTTTCTACCTGCTTTACAGTCAGCCTCATACCAGAGTACCAGCCTGTTTCTACCTGCTTTACAGTCAGCCTCATGCCAGAGTACCAGCCTGCTTCTACCTGCTTACAGTCAGCCTCATACCAGAGTACTGCCCTTTTCTACCTGCTTTACAGTCAGTCCTCATACCAGAGTACTGACCTGTTTCCACCTGCTTTACAGTCAGCCTCATACCAGAGTACTGCCCTGTTTCTACCTGCCTTAGTACAGTCAGCCTCATACCAGAGTACTGCCCTGTTTCTACCTGCTTTACAGTCAGTCCTCATACCAGAGTACTACCCTGTTTACCTGCTTTACAGTCAGTCCTCATACCAGAGTACTGCCCTGTTCCTACCTGCTTACAGTCAGTCCTCATACCAGAGTACTACCCGTTTTCTACCTGCTTTACAGTCAGTCCTCATACCAGAGTACTGCCCTGTTCCTACCTGCTTTACAGTCAGTCCTCATACCAGAGTACTGCCTTGTTTATCTACCTGCTTTACAGTCAGCCTCATACCAGAGTACCAGCCTGTTTCTACCTGCTTTACAGTCAGCCTCATGCCAGAGTACTGCCCTGTTTCCACCTGCTTTACAGTCAGCCTCATACCAGAGTACTGCCTGTTTCTACCTGCTTTACAGTCAGCCTCATACCAGAGTACCAGCCTGTTTCTACCTGCTTTACAGTCAGCCTCATGCCAGAGTACTTCCCTGTTTCCACCTGCTTCACAGTCAGCCTCCTACCAGAGTACTGCCCTGTTTCTACCTGCTTTACAGTCAGCCTCATACCAGAGTACCAGCCTGTTTCTACCTGCTTTACAGTCAGCCTCATGCCAGAGTACCAGCCTGCTTACCTGCTTTACAGTCAGCCTCATCCAGACAGTACTGCCCTGTTTCTACCTGCTTTACAGTCAGTCCTCATACCAGAGTACTGCCCTGTTTCTACCTGCTTTACAGTCACCTCATACCAGAGTACTGCCCTGTTTCCACCTGCTTTACAGTCAGCCTCATACCAGAGTACCAGCCTGTTTCTACCTGCTTTACAGTCAGACTCATGCCAGAGTACCAGCCTGCTTCTACCTGCTTTACAGTCAGCCTCATACCAAGTACTGCCCTGTTTCTACCTGCTTTACAGTCAGTCCTCATACCAGAGTACTGCCCTGTTTCTACCTGCTTTACAGTCAGCCCATACCAGAGTACGGCCCTGTTTCTACCTGCTTTACAGTCAGCCTCATGCCAGAGTACTGCCCTGATTCTACCTGCTTACAGTCAGCCTCATACCAGAGCACCAGCCTTGTTTCTACCTGCTTTACAGTCAGCCTCATACCAGAGTACTGGCCTGCTGTTTACCCTGCTTTACAGTCAGTCCTCATACCAGAGTACTGCCCTGTTTCTACCTGCTTTACAGTCAGCCTCATACCAGAGTACTGCCCTGTTTTCTACCTGCTTTACAGTCAGCCTCATACCAGAGTACTGCCTGTTTCTACTGCTTTACAGTCAGCCTCATACCAGAGTTCTGCCCTGTTTTCTACCTGCTTTACAGTCAGCCTCCTACCAGAGTACTGCCATGTTTCTACCGCTTTACAGTCAGCCTCATACCAGAGTACCAGCCTGTTTCTACCTGCTTTACAGTCAGCCTCATACCAAGACTTCCCTGTTTCCACCTGCTTTAACAATCAGCCTCATACCAGAGTACTGCCCTGTTTCTACCTGCTTTACAGTCAGCCTCATACCAGAGTACTGCCCTGTTTCTACCTGCTTTACAGTCAGTCTCATACCAGAGTACTGCCCTGTTTCTACCTGCTTTTACAGTCAGCCTCATACCAGAGTACTGCCCTGTTTCTACCTGCTTTACAGTCAGCCTCATACCAGAGTACCAGCCGTTTTCTACTGCTTTACAGTCAGCTTCATACCAGAGTACTGCCCGTTTCCACCTGCTTTACAGTCAGCCTCACACCAGAGTAATGCCTGTTTCTACCTGCTTTCAGTCAGCCTCACACCAGAGTACTGACCTGTTTCTCTACCTGCTTTACAGTCAGTCCTCATACCAGAGTACGCCCTGTTCCTACCTTTACAGTCACCCATACCAGAGAGTACTACCCTACCCGTTTCTACCTGCTTTACAGTCAGTCATCATACCAGAGTACTGCCCTGTTCCTACCTGCTTACAGTCAGCCTCATACAGATACTCTGCCCTGTTCCTACCTGCTTTACAGTCAGCTCATACCAGAGTACTGCCCTGTTTCTAACCTGCTTTACAGTCAGTCCTCATACCAGAGTACTGCCCTGTTTCTACCTGCTTTACAGTCAGCCTCATACCAGCTACCATCTAGCCCCCTGTTCTATATCCATAGAATAATTGTCAAGGACTCTTCTCTCACAGAGATATGTTTTTCTAGAAATAGTACAACGTAGAGTGGTAACATCTACAGTACACGCTCAACAATGTCTTATTGTGCTTCTTTATTCTTGGAGCGATTTTCATATACGTTGATGATGTGACGCCCATCAAACACAAACCCTTTTCTCGGACGCACACACGCACACACACACATACACACACACACGCACACGCACACGCACAGATACATACACGCACACACACACATCCACACATACCATACACACATACACGCACACGCACACATACACCCACACGCATACACGCACACACACATACACGCACACACACATACACGCACACGCACACATACACACAGTGCCTTCGGAAGTATTCAGACCCCTTCACTTTTCCACGTTTTGTTATTCTAAAATGGATTTAATTGGGGGGGGTTTTACCTCCTGGTCAATCTACACACAATACCCCATAATGACAAAGCAAGAACAGGTTTTTGGATTTTTTTTGCAAATGTATTAGAAATGAATAACTGAAATATCACATTTACATCAGTATTCAGACCCTTTTCTCAGTACTTTGTTGAAGCACCTTTGACAGCGATTTCAGCCTTGAGTCTTCTTAGGTATGATGCTACAAGCTTAGAACACCTGTATTTGGGGAGTTTCTCCCATTCTTCTCTGCAGATCCTCTCAAGCTCTGTCAGGTTGGATGGGGAGCGTTGCTGCACAGCTATTTTCAGGTCTCTCCAGAGATGTTTGATCGGGTTCAAGTCCGGGCTCTGGCTGGGCCACTCAAGGACATTCAGAGACTTGTCCCGAACCCACTCCTGTGTTGTCTTGGCGTTGTCCTGTTGGAAGGTGAACCTTCGCCCCAGTCTGAGGTCCCTGAGCGCTCTGGAGCAGGTTTTTCATCAAGGATCTCTCTGTACTTTGGTCCATTCATCTTTCCCTCGATCTGAAAAGTCTCCCAGTCCCTGCCATTGAAAAACATCCCCCACAGCATGATGCTGCCACCACCATGCTTCACCGTAGGGATGGTGCCAGGTTTCCTCCAGACGTGATGCTTGGCATTCAGGCCAAAGAGTTCAATCTTGGTTTCATCAGACCAGAGAATCTTGTTTCTCATGGTCTGAGAGTCTTTAGGTGCCTTTTGGCAAACTCCAAGCGGGCTGTCATGTGCCTTTTACTGAGGAGTGGCTTCCGTCTGGCCACTCTACTATAAAGGCCTGATGTTGGAGTGCCTGCAAAGATGATTGTCCTTCTGGAAGGTTGTCCCATCTCCACAAAGGAACTCTGGAGCTCTTGGCTGATTTGTTCAGTTTGGCCGGTCGGCCAGCTCTAGGAAGAGTGTTGGTGGTTCCAAACTTCTTCCATTTAAGAATGATGAAGTCCGCGTGTTCTTGGGGACCTTAAATGCTGCAGACCATGTTTTGGTACCCTTCCCCAGGTTTGTGCCTCGACACAATCCTGTCTCGGCGCTCCTATGGACAATTCCTCTGGCTTGGTTTTGCTCTGACATGCACTGTCACTGTGGGACCTTTATATAGACAGGTGTGTGCCTTTCCAAACATGTCCAATCAATTGAATTTACCACCGGGTGGACTCCAATCAAGTTGTAGAAACATCTCAAGGATGATCAATGGAAACAGGATGCACCTGAGCTCAGTTTTGAGTCTCATAGGAAAGGGTCTGAATACTTACGTAAATGAGCAAAAATGTCTAAAAAACAGTTTTTGCTTTGTCATTATGGGGTATTGTGATGTCCTTATGGGTTTTGTGATGTCATTATGGGGTTTGTTGATGTCATTATGGGGGTTTGTGATTGTCATTATGGGGTTTCGTGTGTATGCCTTGATGAGGAAAAACACTTATTTAACAGATTTTAGAATAAGGCTGTAAAGTAACAAATGTGGAAAAAAGTCAAGGGGTCTGAATACTTTTCCGAAGGAACCGGTAACACCACACACACACACCGACACAATACAAACTACACACACACACACACCACCACACACACTACGACACAATACCAAATACACCACACACACACACACATCTTTTTACACTGCTGTTCTTTATTTACTGTTACTATTGTCTATCCTGATGCTCTGGTCACTTTACCCTGCCTTCAATGTACATATCTACCTCCAAATACCTTATTATTATCATCTATCCTGATGCCTGGTCACTTTACCCTGCCTCATGTACATATCTACTACCTCCAAATACCTTATTATTATCTATCCTGATGCCTGGTCACTTTACCCTGCCTTCATGTATATATCTACCTCTAATACCTTATTATTATTTATCCTGATGCCTAGTCACTTTACCCCTACCTACATATCTACCTCAAATACCTTATTATCTATCCTGATGCCTAGTCACTTTACCCTGCCTTCATGTACTATCTACCTCAAATACCTTACTATTATCTATCCTGATGTCTAGTCACTTTACCCTGCCTTCATGTACATATCTACCTCAAATACCTTATTATCTATTCCTGGATGCCTAGTCCACTTGACCCTGCCCTTCATGTGAACATATCTACCTCAAATACCTTATTAATTGTCTATCCTGATGGCTTAGTCACTTTACCCTGCCTTCAGTGTAATATCTACTCTCAAATACCTGACTACAGCCCAGCTTTTCAACACATAGTGCCCTAAAAGCTCATCACTAGCTAAGGATCCCTGGGACTAAACACCTCCCATCTGCAACTGGATCCTGGACTTCCTGATGGGCCGCCCCCAGGTTGTAAGGGTAGGTAACAACACAATCCGCCAGGCTGATCCTCAACACAGGGGCCCTCCTCGGGGGTACTTAGAGACGGCAGGAGTGGTAGAGATACTCTCAATGATCGGCTATGAAAGCCAACTGACACTTACTCTTGTGTTGCTGACTTGTTGCCCCCTCGACAACTACTGTGATTATTATTATTGACCTGCTGGTCATCTATGAACATATGAACATCTTGGCCATGTTCTGTTATAATTTCCTTCCACCCGGGCACAGCCAGAAGAGGATTGGCCATCCCTCATAGCCTGGTTCCTCCTCTAGGTTTCTTCCTAGGTTTTGGTCTTTCTAGGGAGTTTTTCCTAGCCACCGTGCTTCTACAACCTGCATTGCTTGCTGTTTGTGGTTTTAGGCTGGGTTTCTGTACAGCACTTTGAGATATTAGCTGATGTAAGAAGGGCAAATAAATACATTTGATTTGATTTTGCTCAGTCCCCTCCTGTACTCCCTGTTCACTCATGGACTACACGGCCAGGCACGACTCCAACACCATCATTAAGTTTGCCATGACACAACAGTGGTAGGCCTGATCACCGACACAATGAGACAGCCTAGAGGGAGGAGGTCAGACAACAACCTCTCACTCAATGTGATCAAGACAAAGGAGATGATTGTGGACTACAGAAAAAGAGGACTAGACCACGCCCCCATTCTCATCGATGGGGGCTGTAGGGGAGCAGGTTGAGAGCTTCAAGTTCCATGGTGTCCCATCACCAACGAACTAACATGGGTCCAAGCACACGAAGACAGTCGTCAAGAGGGCACGGTAACACCTATTCCCCCCTCAGGAAACGGAAAAGATTTGCATGGGGTCCTCAGATCCCAAAAGGTTCTACAGCTGCACCATCAAGAGCATCCTGGACTGGTTTGCATCACTGCCTGGTATGGCAACTGCTCGGCCTCTGACCGCAAAGCACTACAGAGGGTAGTGCGAACGGCCCAGTACATCACTGGGGCCAAGCTTCCTGCCATCCAGGGACCTCTATACCAGGCGGTGTCAGAGGAGGCCCTACAAATGGTCAGATTCCAGCCACCCTAGTCAGACTGTTCTCTCTGCTACCAAACGGCAAGCGGTCCCGGAGCTCCAAGTCTCGGTCCAAGAGGCTTCTAAACAGCTTCTACTCCCAAACCATAAGACTACTGAACATCTAGTCAAATGGCTACCCAGACTATTTGCATTGCCCCCCCCCCACCTCTTTTACACACGCTGCTACTCTCTGTTGTTATCATCTATGCATAGTCACTTTAATAACTCTATCTACATGTACATTAATAACTCTACCTACATGTACATATTACCTCAACTAACCGGTGCCCCCGCACATTGGTACTGGTACTTCCTGTATATAGCTCCACATTGATCTGGTACTTCCTGTATATAGCTCCACATTGATCTGGTACTTCCTGTATATAGCTCCACATTGATCTGGTACTCCCTGTATATAGCTCCACATTGATCTGATACTAGTACTTCCTGTATATAGCTCCACATTGATCTGGTACTTCCTGTATATAGCTCCACATTGATCTGGTACTTCCTGTATATAGCTCCACATTGATCTGGTACTTCCTGTATATAGCTCCACATTGATCTGGTACTTCCTGTATATAGCTCCACATTGATCTGGTACTCCCTGTATATAGCTCCACATTGATCTGATACTAGTACTTCTTCCTGTATATAGCTCCACATTGATCTGGTACTTCCTGTATATAGCTCCACATTGATCTGGTACTTCCTGTATATAGCTCCACATTGATCTGGTACTCCCTGTATATAGCTCCACATTGATCTGGTACTTCCTGTATATAGATCCACATTTTATCTGGTACTTCCTGTATATAGCTCCACATTGATCTGGTACTTCCTGTATATAGCTCCACATTGATCTGGTACTTCCTGTATATAGATCCACATTGATCTGGTACTCCCTGTATATAGCTCCACATTGATCTGGTACTTCCTGTATATAGCTCCACATTGATCTGGTACTCCCTGTATATAGCTCCACATTGATCTGGTACTTCCTGTATATAGCTCCACATTGATCTGGTACTTCCTGTATATAGATCCACATTGATCTGGTACTTCCTGTATATAGCTCCACATTGATCTGGTACTTCCTGTATATAGCTCCACATTGATCTGGTACTTCCTGTATATAGCTCCACATTGATCTGGTACTTCCTGTATATAGCTCCACACTGATCTGGTACTCCCTGTATATAGCTCCACATTGATCTGGTACTGGTACTCCCTGTATATAGCTCCACATTGATCTGGTACTTCCTGTATATAGCTCCACATTGATCTGGTACTCCCTGTATATAGCTCCACATTGATCTGGTACTTCCTGTATATAGCTCCACATTGATCTGGTTCTGGTACTTCCTGTATATAGCTCCACATTGATCTGGTACTCCCTGTATATAGCTCCATTCTTGTGTATTAAATGCTTCTACACCAGATTTATTCGGCCCATGTGACAAATGCAATTTAATTTAATTTGATTGGATTTTCAGACTTTTTCACAGAAGTAAACAGCGGGCCACAACAGCGGGCATATCGAAGACAGCGGGCAAAGACAGCGGTAAGCCCCAATTCAGGCATCAATTTTGATTCTTGATGTTTCTCTGCAGGTCTAACCTGTGGAGCTCTTGCTTCTAGCTGCTAACAGCTAATCAGCTGTGAACTACAGGAACACTTATAGAAGAAAAACCCTGTGGCCATACCTCCGAAAACACTTTCTGTTCCCACAAAAAGACCATCAGGAGTCTTCCGTCATCAGCCCTTCTCAAGCCTCCCCTAGCAGACGTTGTTCTTTTGTGACCAGCTGGCCAGGCTTCCTCAGAATGGTTTATGATTCAAAGCTCCAATCCTGTTCTGCAGGAGATCAATGGGCAAACACAGAGCCAGGGAGAGACAGAGATAGAGAGATGATATTTCAAATGCCTTTATTCTTTTGGAACTTCTGTGAGTGTAATTTTACCTGTACAATTTTGTATTGTTTATTTAAATGTAGCTTATTATCTAATTCACTTGCTTGGGCAATGTTAACATATGTTTCCCATGCCAATAAAGCCCCTTGAATTGAATTGAATGAATTGAATTGAATTGAATTGAGAGACAAAGAGAGGCTAATAATTACAGCTGACGGGAGATGATCTGGTGCTTCTGTCACCAACCAACGAGGGCCAACAGCAGCACCTAGATCTTCTGCACAGATTCTGTCAGACCTGGGCCCTGACAGACCTGGGCCCTGACAGACCTGGGCCCTGTCAGACCTGGGCCCTGTCAGACCTGGGCCCTGTCAGACCTGGGCCTTGTCAGACCTGGAGAAGAGTCCCCTAAGCAAGCTGGTCCTGGGGCTCTGTTCACAAACACAAACAGACCCCACAGAGCCCCAGGACAGCAACAGCAACACCAAATCACTATTTCACTTGCTTTGGCAATATAAACATATGTTTCCCATGCCAATAAAACCTTGAATTAAATTGAGAGACAGAGCGAAGCTAGTGATTACAGCAGACACACTGGGAGACAGAGCAACAGAGTGAGACGAGAGAGGGAGAGAGTCAGAGAGTGAGTACAGAGAGAGGGAGACTACGTCTGAGATGAGGGGGGGAGACTACGTCTGAGAGAGTGGGAGACTACGTCTGAGAGAGGGAGACTACGTCTGAGGAGAGGGAACTACGTCTGAGAGAGGGAGACTACGTCTGAGAG
Source organism: Salmo trutta (assembly GCF_901001165.1). Taxonomy (NCBI): domain Eukaryota; kingdom Metazoa; phylum Chordata; class Actinopteri; order Salmoniformes; family Salmonidae; genus Salmo; species Salmo trutta. Next base: position 7,234 of record NW_021822371.1, on the reverse strand, counting down.
AGGGAGACTACATCTGAGAGAGGGAGACTACGTCTGAGGAGGAGGAGACTACGTCTGAGAGAGGGAGACTACGTCTGAGAGAGGGAGGAGACTACGTCTGAGAGAGGGAGACTACTCTGAGAGAGGGAGACTACGTCTGAGAGAGGGAGACTACGTCTGAGAGAGGGAGACTACGTCTGAGAGGAGGAGACTACGTCTGAGAGAGGGAGGAGACTACGTCTGAGAGAGGGAGACTACTCTGAGACGAGGGAGGGAGACTACGTCTGAGGAGGGAGGAGACTACGTCCTGAGAGGAGGGAGACTACGTCTGAGAGAAGGAGACTACGTCTGAGAGAGGGAGGAGACTACGTCTGAGAGAGGCATTGATTACAGCTGACACAGAGAGAGAGGGGAGAGACAGAGAGGGGAGAGAGTGTCTGAAAGAGACTGAGAAAGGCTAGTGATTACAGATGACACACATAGAGAGATAGCAAGAGGCAGAGAGAGAGAGAGACCGAGAGAGATAAAGACAGGCTAGTGATTACAGCTGACACACTGAGAAAGAGAGAGACAGATGCAGAGAGGGAGAGAGAGAGGGAGAGCAAGACGGAGAGAGGCTAATAATTACAGCTGACACACTGAGAGAGGCTGAGAGAGACAGAGAGAGGCAGAGAGAGAGAAACAGAGAGAGGCAGAGAGAGAAACAGAGAGAGGCAGAGAGAGGCTGAGAGAGACAGACAGAGAGGCAGAGAGAGGCAGAGAGAGGCTGAGAGAGGCAGGCAGAGAGGCAGGCAGAGAGAGGCAGAGAGAGAGAACAGAGAGAGGCTGAGAGAGAGCGACAGAGGCTGAGAGAGACGACAGAGAGAGACCGACAGAGAGAGGCAGGAGAGAGAGGCAGAGAGAGAGAGGCAGAGAGAGGCAGAGAGAGGCTGAGAGAGGCTGAGAGAGACAGAGAGCAGCTAGTGATTACAGCTGTAACACTGAGAGTGAGCGGTGTCCTCCACACAGTGAGCGGTGTCCTCCACACAGTGAGCGGTGTCCTCCACACAGTGAGCGGTGTCCTCCACACAGTGAGCGGTGTCCTCCACACAGTGAGCGGTGTCCTCCACAGGTGAGCGGTGTCCTCCACAGAGTGAGCGGTGTCCTCCACACAGTGAGCGGTGTCCTCCACACGAGCGGTGTCCTCCACACAGTGAGCGGTGTCGTCCTCCACACAGTGAGCGGTGTCCTCCACACAGTGAGCGGTGTCCTCCTCCACACAGTGAGCGGTGTCCTCCACAGAGTGAGCGGTGTCCTCCTCCACACAGTGAGCGGTGTCCTCCACAGAGTGAGCGGTGTCCTCCACACAGTGAGCGGTGTCCTCCTCCACACAGTGAGCGGTGTCCTCCTCCACACAGTGAGCGGTGTCCTCCTCCACCCAGTGAGCGGTGTCCTCCTCCACACAGTGAGCGGTGTCCTCCTCCACACAGTGAGCAGTGTCCTCCTCCACACAGTGACGGTGTCCTCCACAGAGTGAGCAGTGTTCTTCACACAGTGAGCGGTGTCCTCCACACAGTGAGCGGTGTCCTCCACAGAGTGAGCGGTGTCCTCCACAGAGTGAGCGGTGTCCTCCACAGAGTGAGCGGTGTCCTCCAACAGTGAGCGGTGTCCTCCACAGAGAGTGAGTGGTGTCCTACTCCACACAGTGAGCGGGTCCTCCACAGAGTGAGCGGTGTCCTCCTCCACACAGTGAGCGGTGTCCTCCACACAGTGAGCGGTGTCCTCCTCCACACAGTAAGCGGTGTCCTCCACAGAGTGAGCGGTGTCCTCCACAGAGTGAGCGGTGTCCTCCTCCACACAGTGAGCGGTGTCCTCCACAGAGTGAGCGGTGTCCTCCACACAGCGAGCGGTGTCCTCCAAGAAGGAACAACAAGGCCCTCTTTGTGTGTAATTGGAGTCTAGAGTGATGCTGCTCAGGATGTGATGAACGACAAACTGACACACAAACTACACAAACCACACGCACACACAAACTACACAAACTACACACAAACCACACGCACACACAAACTACACACACACAGACAAACTACACACAGACAAACTACACACAGACAAACTACACACAGACAAACTACACACAGACAAATTGCCCCCTAATCGTAATCAACCCCCTGCATGATGGGGGAGAAAGTCTGTATAATGGATATGAGGTATTAGTAGCAGAGTAGGGCTGTAGGGCTGTGTTTAGTAGGGCTGTGTTTAGACTGTAGGGCTGTGTTATTAGGGCTGTTTTTAGACTGTAGGGCTGTGTTTAGACTGGGCTGTTTTAGACTGTAGGGCTGTGTTTAGATTGTAGGGCTGTGTTAGACTGTAGGGCTGTGTTTAGTAGGGCTGTGTTTAGACTGTAGGGCTGTGTTTATTAGGGCTGTTTTTAGACTGTAGGGCTGTGTTTAGACTGTAGGGCTGTGTTTAGACTGTAGGGCTGTGTTTAGATTGTAGGGCTGTGTTTAGACTGTAGGGCTGTGTTTAGTAGGGCTGTGTTTAGACTGTAGGGCTGTGTTTAGACTGTAGGGCTGTGTTTAGTCTGTAGGGCTGTGTTTAGTAGGGCTGTGTTTAGGCTGTAGGGCTGTGTTTAGTAGGGCTGTGTTTAGACTGTAGGGCTGTGTTTAGACTGTAGGGCTGTGTTTAGACTGTAGGGCTGTGTTTAGACTGTAGGGCTGTGTTTAGACTGTAGGGCTGTGTTTAGACTGTAGGGCTGTGTTTAGACTGTAGGGCTGTGTTAGGCTGTAGGGCTGTGTTTAGTAGGGCTGTGTTTAGACTGTAGGGCTGTGTTTAGACTGTAGGGCTGTGTTTAGTAGGGCTGTGTTTAGACTGTAGGGCTGTGTTTAGACTGTAGGGCTGTGTTTAGACTGTAGGGCTGTGTTTAGACTGTAGGGCTGTGTTTAGATTGTAGGGCTGTGGACTGTAGGGCTGTGTTTAGTAGGGCTGTGTTTAGACTGTAGGGCTGTGTTTAGACTGTAGGGCTGTGTTTAGACTGTAGGGCTGTGTTTAGAAAGTAGGGCTGTGTTTAGTAGGGCTGTGTTTAGACTGTAGGGCTGTGTTTAGACTGTAGGGCTGTGTTTAGACTGTAGGGCTGTGTTTAGACTGTAGGGCTGTGTTTGGACTGTAGGGCTGTGTTTAGATTGTAGGGCTGTGTTTAGACTGTAGGGCTGTGTTTAGACTGTAGGGCTGTGTTTAGACTGTAGGGCTGTGTTTAGTAGGGCTGTGTTTAGACTGTAGGGCTGTGTTAGTAGGGCTGTGTTTAGACTGTAGGGCTGTGTTGTGTTAGGGCTGTTTTAGACTGTAGGGCTGTGTTTAGACTGTAGGGCTGTGTTTAGATTGTAGGGCTGTGTTTAGACTGTAGGGCTGTGTTTAGTAGGGCTGTGTTTAGACTGTAGGGCTGTTTAGACTGTAGGGCTGTGTTTAGACTGTAGGGCTGTGTTTAGTAGGGCTGTGTTTAGACTGTAGGGCTGTGTTTAGACTGTAGGGCTGTGTTTAGTAGGGCTGTGTTTAGACTGTAGGGCTGTGTTTATTAGGGCTGTGTTTAGACTGTAGGGCTGTGTTTAGACTGTAGGGCTGTGTTTAGACTGTAGGGCTGTGTTTAGGCTGTAGGGCTGTGTTTAGGCTGTAGGGCTGTGTTAGACTGTAGGGCTGTGTTTAGGCTGTAGGGCTGTGTTTAGGCTGTAGGGCTGTGTTTAGGCTGTAGAGCTGTGTTTAGACTGTAGGGCTGTGTTTAGACTGTAGGGCTGTGTTTAGACTGTAGGGCTGTGTTTAGATGTAGGCGTGTTTGGACTGTAGGGCTGGTTTAGATTGTAGGGCTGTGTTTTTAGGGCTGTTTTTAGACTAGGGCTGTGTTTAGACTGTAGGGCTGTGTTTAGATTGTAGGGCTGTGTTTAGACTGTAGGGCTGTTTTTAGACTGTAGAGCTGTGTTTAGACTGTAGGGCTGTGTTTAGTAGGGCTGTGTTTAGACTGTAGGGATGGTTTATTAGGGCTGTTTTAGACTGTAGGGCTGTGTTTAGATTGTAGGGCTGTGTTTAGACTGTAGGGCTGGTTTAGATGTAGGGCTGTGTTTAGACTGTAGGGCTGTGTTTAGACTGTAGGGCTGTGTTTAGATGTAGGGCTGTGTTTAGACTGTAGGGCTGTGTTTATTAGGGCTGTGTTTAGACTGTAGGGCTGTGTTTAGACTGTAGGGCTGTGTTTAGACTGTAGGGCTGTGTTTAGGCTGTAGGGCTGTGTTTAGGCTGTAGGGCTGTGTTTAGACTGTAGGGCTGTGTTTAGGCTGTAGGGCTGTGTTTAGGTAGTGGGCTGTGTTGAGGCTGTAGAGCTGTGTTAGACTGTAGGGCTGTGTTTAGACTGTAGGGCTGTGTTAGACTGTAGGGCTGTGTTTAGATTGTAGGGCTGTGTTTGGACTGTAGGGTGGTTTAGATTGTAGGGCTGTGTTTATTAGGGCTGTTTTAGACTAGGGCTGTGTTTAGACTGTAGGGCTGTGTTTAGATTGTAGGGCTGTGTTTAGACTGTAGGGCTGTGTTTAGTAGGGCTGTGTTTAGACTGTAGGGCTGTGTTTAGACTGTAGGGCTGTGTTTAGTAGGGCTGTGTTTAGACTGTAGGGCTGTGTTTATTAGGCTGTTTTAGACTGTAGGGCTGTGTTTAGATTGTAGGGGTGTTTAGACTGTAGGGCTGTTTAGACTGTAGGGCTGTGTTTAGACTGTAGGGCTGTGTTTGATTGTAGGGCTGTGTAGACTGTAGGGCTTGTTAGACTGTAGGGCTGTGTTTATAGGGCTGTGTTAGACTGTAGGGCTGTGTTAGTAGGGCTGTGTTTAGACTAGGGCTGTGTTTAGACTGTAGGGCTGTGTTTAGTAGGGCTGTGTTTAGACTGTAGGGCTGTGTTTAGACTGTAGGGCTGTGTTTAGACTGTAGGGCTGTGTTTAGGCTGTAGGGCTGTGTTAGGCTGTAGGGCTGTGTTTAAGGGCTGTGTTAGACTGTAGGGCTGGTGTTAGACTGTAGGGCTGTGTTTAGGCTGTAGGGCTGTGTTTAGGCTGTAGGGCTGTGTTTAGGCTGTAGGGCTGTGTTTAGACTGTAGGGCTGTGTTTAGACTGTAGGGCTGTGTTTAGGCTGTAGGGCTGTGTTTAGACTGTAGGGCTGTGTTTAGGCTGTAGGGCTGTGTTTAGATTGTAGGCCTGTGTTTAGGCTGTAGGGCTGTGTTTAGATTGTAGGGCTGTGTTTAGTAGGGCTGTGTTTAGACTGTAGGGCTTTGTTTAGTAGGGCTGTGTTAGTAGGGCTGTGTTTAGACTGTAGGGCTGTGTTAGACTGTAGGCTGTGTTTAGACTGTAGGGCTGTTTAGTAGAGCTTTGTTAGTAGAGATGTGTTTAGACTGTATGGCTGTGTTTAGACTGTAGGGCTGTGTTTAGACTGTAGGGCTGTGTTAGTAGGGCTGTGTTTAGACTGTAGTGCTGTGTTTAGACTGTGGGCTGTGTTTGGACTGTAGGGCTGTGTTTAGATTAGGGCTGTGTTTTTAGGGCTGTTTTTAAATGTAGGGCTGTGTTTAGACTGTAGGGCTGTGTTTAGACTATAGGGCTGTGTTTAGTTGTAGGGCTGCGTTTAGACTGTAGGGCTGTGTTTGTAGGGCTGTGTTTAGACTGTAGGGCTGTGTTTAGACTGTAGGGCTGTGTTTAGTAGGGTGTTTTAGACTGTAGGGCTGTGTTTAGTAGGGCTGTGTTTAGATTGTAGGGCTGTGTTTAGACTGTAGGGCTGTGTTTAGTGTAGGGCTGTGTTTAGACTGTAGGGCTGTGTTGTAGGGCTGTGTTTAGACTGAGGCTGTGTTTAGACTGTAGGGCTGTGTTTAGTAGGCTGGGTGTAGAATGTAGGGCTGTGTTTAGACTGTAGGGCTGTGTTTAGGGGCTGTGTGGACTGTAGGGCTGTGTGTTTAGACTGTAGGGCTGTGTTAGTAGGGCTGTGTTTAGACTGTAGGCTGTGTTTAGTAGGCTGTGTTTAGAATGTAGGGCTGTGTTTCTGTAGGGCTGTGTTTAGCTGTAGGCTGTGTTTAGACTGTAGGGCTGTTTAGCTGTAGGCTGTGTTTACTGTAGGGCTGTTTAGGCTGTAGCGCTGTGTTTAGACTGTAGGGCTGTGTTAGACTGTAGGGCTGTGTAGGCTGTAGGGCTGTGTTTAGGCTGTAGCGCTGTGTTTAGACTGTAGGGCTGTTGTTTTAGACTGTAGGCTGTGTTTAGGCTGTAGGCTGTGTTTAGGCTGTAGGCTGTGTTTTAGACTGTAGGGCTGTGTTTAGACTGTAGGGCTGTGGTTTAGATTAGGGTTGTGTTTGTAGGCTGTAGGTCTGGTGTTTAGACTGTAGGGCTGTGTTTAGGCTGTAGGGCTGTGTTTAGACTGTAGGCCTGTGTTTAGGCTGTAGGGCTGTGTTTAGATTGTAGGGCTGTGTTTAGTAGGGCTGTGTTTAGACTGTAGGGCTGTGTTTAGACTGTAGGGCTTTGTTTAGTAGGGCTGTGTTTAGTAGGGCTGTGTTTAGACTGGCGGGCTGTGTTTAGACTGTAGGGATGTGTTTAGACTGTAGGGCTGTGTTTAGATTGTAGGGTTGTGTTTAGACTGTAGGGCTGTGTTTAGGCTGTAGGGCTGTGTTTAGTAGGGCTGTGTTTAGTGACTGTAGGGCTGTGTTTAGATTGTAGGGCTGTGTTTAGACTGTAGGGCTGTGTTTGTAGGGCTGTGTTTAGACTGTAGGGCTTGTTTATACTGTAGGGCTGTGTTTAGAAAGTAGGGCTATGTTTAGTAGGGCTGTGTTTAGACTGTAGGGCTGTGTTTAGACTGTAGGGCTGTGTTTAGACTGTAGGGCTGTGTTTGGACTGTAGGGCTGTGTTTAGATTGTAGGGCTGTGTTTATTCGGGCTGTTTTTTAGACTGTAGGGCTGTTTTTAGTAGGGCTGTGTTAGACTGTAGGGCTTGTTTAGACTGTAGGGCTGTGTTTAGTAGGGCTTGTGTTTAGACTGTAGGCTGTGTTGTGTAGGGCGTTGTTTAGACTGTAGGGCTGTGTTTAGACTGTAGGGCTGTGTTTAGATTGTAGGGCTGTGTTTAGACTGTAGAGCTGTGTGTTAGTAGGGCTGTGTTTAGACTGTAGGGCTGTGTTTAGACTGTAGGGCTGTGTTTAGACTGTAGGCTGTGTTTAGTAGGGCTGTGTTTTAGACTGTAGGGCTGTGTTTAGGCTGTAGGGCTGTGTTTAGACTGGGGCTGT
>NW_021822370.1:12500-29927 GCF_901001165.1 Salmo trutta | reverse complement strand
CCCCGTCTCTCTCTCTCTCCCACCCCCCGTCTCTCTCTCTCTCCCCCTCCCCCCGTCTCTCTCTCTCTCCCCCTCCCCCCGTCTCATAACCCCACCTCCACCACGTGGCCCATACCATAACCCCACCTCCACCACGGGGCACTCTGTTCAAAACGTTGATATCAGCAAACTGCTCGCCTACACGACGCAAGACACACACGGTCTGCGTTTTATGAGGCCGGTTGGATGTACCGCTAAATTCTCTAAAAACGACAATGGTAGAGAACATCAATAAGGATGCACGATATATCTGCGAACATATCGGACGATATATCTGTGAACATATCGGAATCGGACGATATTAGCTAAAAAATGCCAACATCGGTATCGGCCCGAAGTCGAGTTTAACGCTGATGTGCAAAGATCTATGTCAAAGCTGACGTGCATACCTCTATAACGTAGGTACATGACGTATTGACGCCACGTATAATGTTGCGCCACACGTGCAACACAGCATTCCTAACCTAGCCCACAACGTCTGCGGTGTGGATCTGCTGTGCAATCAAACAAAGTCATTTGAAAGAGTAAGAACATTTCAGCGAGACAACTCAAAAAAGGTGAAACCCATTAAAACCAAGATAATGGAATTAATTTTCCCTTGACAATCAACCGTTGTCTGTCCTGGGTGGTGTTGGCTTTCGCCGACTGGTCGAGCACCGGAACACACTAAACGTTACCAAGTGCCCTATTTTTCAGATGTTGCCCTACCGGAGTTACACAGTAACAGCGTCACTGCTTTAAGCTTCATCGTTTTTTGGGGGGATGGAAAATATCAGATATCGGTATCGGCCAAAAATATATCAGTGCATCACTATAAATGAACATTCAATTCTCTGGCAACAGCTCTGGTGGACATTCGTGCAGTCACCATGCCAATTGCATGGCCTTTTGTCCCCGGCACAAGGTGCACCTGTGTAATGATAATCAATTTAATAAAACACAGAAGACGAGCAAAATGGATAAAAAGAGTGTGGTGGTATAGCAGGAACAGCGACATCTATTGGTCAAAACCCAGTACTACTTTATGGTAAATAATATAACCGACTTCAATTACTAATTTCCCTGAACAGAGGAAAAAAAAATCAAAAAAAATCACCAGATTCAAAAGGGAATAAGTTACATAGTACGGAGATGCAATACTCCAAGCCGCAGTGTCATACTACTTTGTCAAACATAGAGAACTGACGCTGTATACGGGCTGTTGGTTTGTGGAGGGTTCCGTGGGTTGCTTTAAAACATTTAATAAAAAATGATTAATGTCTTACTCATTGGTATGTTAACATTATTGAAGTGACTAGTGTTCAGTGACCAGTGTTAAGTGACCTGTGTGTGTGTGTGTGTGTGTGTGTGTGTGTGTGACCAGACTGCCCGCGTATACCATCGTGCGCATGTTGATTTTTGTCCACCCACACCAGACAAAAAAATCAGGACACGCAGGTTGAAATATCAAAACAAACTCTGAATTGACTATATTAATTTGGGGACAGGTCGAAAAGCATTAAACATTTATGGCAATTTATCTTGCTAGCTTGCTGTTGCTAGCTAATTTGTCCTGGGATATAAAACATTAGGTTGTTATTTTACCTGAAATGCACAAGGTCCTCTACTCTGACAATGAATACACAGATAAAAGTGTAAAAGTTTGCAAATCTCCTCCTCCAGGCTTCTTCTTCTTCGGACTTTATATGGCGGTTGGCAACCAACTTCAAGGTGCATTACCACCACCAACTGGACTGGAGTGTGGACCTCAGTTCATCTTTCAAATCACCCACGTAGGTATATGCTCCTAAAAACCAATGAGGAGATGGGAGAGGCGGGACTTGCAGCGCGTCAAGCTTCACAAATACAACCAAGTTCTATTTTAGCGCCTGGCTACGCAGACGCTCGTTGACGTGATTGAATAACATATTTAGATTTATTTTTGCAACGCATTGCGAGCGGTGTGGTCCACATGTCTCACCCATACAGGAAGTACAATCATAAAGGATATGAGAGCCAGGGCCTTGTTCCTGAAGTCTACCACAGTGTAGCTGCTGACCAGGGGATCCACGAAGCTGATCATGTGATGACTGCACTGGGCACGCTCCTCAGCCGTCACCTTATTGGTTATGATGTCCAGCCCGCGATACACCTGAGGAAGACAGAGAGAACCAAATCAGATGTCAAGATCGACAAAGGCAGAAAAGTTGTCCATTAAATGTGCTTCAAGAGACCAATCGAACCGCAATTAACACAAAACGTTGTAGAGTGAGTTAGACACAGTAGCCAATAACAGAACAGCCACTGAGCTAAGCAGACCCACTGACACCGTCGGATAGTAGAATGTGACAACGTCTCTGGGGCCTCTCGAACACGTTTACGGAATTACTCGGAATGCTCAGATGCTCCTAAAGAGTATCATGTACTGTAGTCTCTCTCTCTCTCCAGGCTCCCTACACATTCATGTACTGTAGTCTCTCTCTCTCTCCAGGCTCCCTACACATTCATGTACTGTACTCTCTCTCTCTCTCTCCAGGCTCCCTACACATTCATGTACTGTACTCTCTCTCTCTCTCTCCAGGCTCCCTACACATTCATGTACTGTACTCTCTCTCTCTCTCTCTCTCTCTCCAGGCTCCCTACACATTCATGTACTGTACTCTCTCTCTCTCCAGGCTCCCTACACATTCATGTACTGTAGTCTCTCTCTCTCTCTCTCTCTCCAGGCTCCCTACATATTGCCTAAATTTAGTGTGGGGGGGAGGGGGGAAACATTGACATAACAGAAGGCAGGCACACCATCAGTAATGAGAACATAACGCTCCCTAAAATTACCAGACATCATACCACTTCCTCACACACACACAGCGATAGAACGATCAACGTGTTCTCCTAGTTGTCCGTGCGTGTACCCATCTCCCTCTGTGCCTGTCAGCGCAACAGGAAACACGGTCCGCTGACAACGAAGAGCGTGAGGGGGGGGGAACTGCTCCTTTAACACGCGTGGTGTCAAACTCATTCCACGGTTTTTAACTTTCAATTAAGACCTAGATAAGAAGGTGAGGCAAGTTCTATACTAATTAGTAACCTTGACTCATCGACCGAGTAAAAAGGGGAGAAGTGGAAACCCGCAGACAGGACCTTCCGTGGAATGAGTTGGACACGTGCTCTGAGGAATGTTCCACGGACCTAAGAGGGTGGGATCGATATCAAAAATGAAATGAACAGATAACACGGCTGAATGGATAGATAAAAGCGACAGACCTCGACGAAAAGGCTCATCAAAACTCTAATTAGTACAAAAAGGATTGTAACTGACAGTGCTTAATCTGCGCCTGGCGGGGTAATAGTCACGCCCTGCTAGGAGACGAGACATAGGAGAGAAGGCAGTGGAGAGGAGACAGTGAGGTGGAAAAATGAAGAGATAGGGTAGAGAGAGGATGAGACAAATGAGCGAGAGGAAAGGAGGCAGAGGACAGGAGTGGAGACAGAGAGAGGAGTGGAGACAGAGAGAGGAGTGGAGACAGAGAGAGGAGTGGAGACAGAGAGAGGAGTGGAGACAGAGAGAGGAGTGGAGTGGAGACAGACAAGACGAGAGGAGACAGACAAGACGAGACAGACAGAGGAGACAGAGGAGTGGAGACAGACAGAGACAACAGACAGAGACAGACAGAGACAGACAGAGGAGTGGAGACAGAAGAGACAGAGGAGTGGAGACAGACAGAGGAGTGGAGACAGAGACAGACAGAGGAATGTGGCTCTAATTTGGAGCCGCGATCCTCAACGGCTCCCTGATTTAGAGAGCTTTGGTCCACACACACACAGCTCTCGCTATTCAAAAGAGCTCGTACCAGCCTCCTCCAGCCACGCTCCAACCCTCTCACTCTTTGTGCACATCTCTCTCCCTCTCCCTCTCCCTCTGCTCCGACTGTTTCTCTCCACTCCTTCCCATCTCTCCGGCCAGTCTACTGTATCCATCACAGGTTAGCGTTTCTCGTCATGAATCTTGTTCTGGAGGCATCTCTACAGAGTGATCATGAGCTAGCACAGCCACAAAGGTATCAGAAATCATTCAGTTCTGCCTCCGGAACAAGATTATTACCAATCCCGCAAGGTATGACTCCAAACACCCAGAAAAGGCTACTCTCCTCGATGTTATCGTCACAAATAATCCTGATAGGTATCAGGTCTGGTGTTTTCTGTAATGACCTTAGTGATCACTGTTTTACAGCCTGTGTTCGTAATGGCTGCTCAGTGAAACGACCTGTCCTGATTCGTCAGACTATTGCTAAAAAAATAAAAAATACTTTAATGAGCAAGCCTTCCTTCATGACCTGGCCTCTGTAAAATGGTATAGAATTAGTTTGATCCCGCCTGTCGAAGACGCTTGGACCTTATTTTTTATATATTTTCAGTGGTAATGTTAACAAAACACACCCCCATAAAGAAAATAAGAATTAAAAACGTGGCAGAATTGCCTAAAGAATTCCATTCGGCGAAAGGCTCACATATACTCAGGCTGACTGGCTCTCGATCGGGCAAATGAGGAATAAGTTCACTCAGGCTGTCCGGAAGGCCATAATTACTTACTTTCAGGAACAGTTCTCTCTCTATGGGTCTAACCCCAAGAATTCTGGAAAACGGTTAAAGACTTGGAGAATAAACCCTCCTTACAGCCGCCCATGTCCCTTAATGTTGATGATGTGGTTGTTACTGACAAGAAGGACATGGCTCAGCTCCTTAACTTCACTAGGGTAGGGGGCAGCATTCGGAAATTTTGGATGCAAAGCGTGCCCAAATTAAACTGCCTGCTACTCAGGCCCAGAAGCTAGGATATGCATATAATTAGTAGATTTGGATAGAAAACATTAAAGTTACCAAAATGGTTAAAATAATGTCTGTGAGTATAACAGAACTGATATGGCAGGTGAAAACCTGAGGAAAATCCATCCAGGAAGTACTATTATTTTGAAAGACTTGTTCCATTGAAAGCCTATCCACCATACAAAGTAGGACCCAGTTCACAATCTCTATGGCTTCTTCTACATGTGGCCAGTCTTTAGGCATTGTTTCAGGCTTTTACTCTGAAAAATGAGGGAGATACAGCACTTTCAATGAGAGGACAGTGTCAATTTCCAGACATGAGTCCAGCGCGTGATCGGGAGAGCGCCTTTCTTATTTTTCCCTTTTCCATTGACGAAGCTTTTGTCCGGTTGAAATATTGATTATTTATGACAAAAACCTGAGGATTGATTTTAAACATCATTTGACATGTTTCTACGAACTTTTATTGTACTTTGACTTTATGTCTGGATGTTGAGAGAGCGCTTTGTGCCTTTGGATTACTAAACGCACCAACAAAACACAGGTTTTTGAACATAAAAGATGGACATTATCAAACAAAACAAACATTTATTGTGTAACATGGAGTCCTGGGAGTGCAACCAGATGAAGATCAAACATAAGTGATTCATTTAAAATCGCTATTTCTGACTTTTTTGAGTCCACTCCTTGGCTGGAAAATGTCTGTATGGTGTTTTGTGGCTAGGCGCTGTCCTAACATAATCGCATGTTATGCTTTCACCGTAAAGCCTTTTTGAAATCTGACACAGCGGCTGGATTAACAAGACTTTTATCTTTAATCCTATGTTTAACACTTGTATCTTTCATCAATGTTGATGATGAGTATTTCTGTAATTTGATTTGGCTCTCTGCAATTTCACCAGATGTTATTTGAGACAATGCATTACTGAACATAACGCGCCAATTTAAACTGAGGTTATTGGACATAAAAAGGGACTTTATTGAACAAAACAAACATTTATTGTGTAACATGGAGTCCTGGGAGTGCCACCAGGTGAAGATCAAAGGTTAGTGATTCATTTAAATCGCTTTTTCTGACTTTTGTGAGTCCTCTCCTTGGCTGGAAAATGCCTGTATGGTTTCTTGTGGCTCGGCGCTGTCCTAACATAATCGCATTGTGTGCTTTCGCCGTAAAGCCTTTTTGAAATCGGACACTGTGGTTGGATTAACAAGAAGTTTATCTTTAAAACGGTGTATAATACTTATATGTTTGAGGAATTTTTATTATGGGATTTCTGTTGTTTGAATTTGGCGCCCTGCAATTTCACTGGCTGTTGTCGAGGTGGGAAGCTAGCGTCCCAATGATACCATAGAGGTTAATCACCACTTCATTAAATCAGGATATTTGACTCAGCCATGCCTCCTTGCCCGTCCAACATTTCTTCATCTCCCACCCTTTCTAATGTAACTATCCCCAATGCTTTTCCCTCTTTTTCCCCTACAAAGTTTCTCCCTGCAGGCAGTCACTACTGAGTCCGAGGTGCTAAAGGAACTCTTGAAACTTGACCAAAAACCATCTGGGTCAGAGGGTTTAGAACCTTCCTTCTTTAAGGTTGCTGCCCCTATCGTCACCAAGCCTGTATCTCCTTTCTGGGGAGGTTCCCATTGCTTGGAAGGCAGCCAAGGTTCGTCCTTTATTTAAAACAAAACTCTTTGGGATGGGGGCGGTATTTTCATGTCCGGATGAAAAGTGTGCCCAAAGTAAACTGCCTGCTACTCAGGCTAGTCAGGCCCATATCATTGGTAGATTTGGATAGAAAACACTCTGAAGTTTCTAAAACTGTTAAAATTATGTCTGTGAGTATAACAGAACTGAAATGGCAGATGAAACCCCAAGGACAAACCATCCAGGAAAGAAATGTTTTAAGTTCACTGCGTTTTCTAAGGGAAACTGGATTTATGAGGCACTTGCTTGCAGTTCCTATGGCTTCCACTAGATGTCAACAGTCTTTAGAAATTGGTTGATGCTTTTCCTTTGAGAAATGAAGAAGTACGGCTATTCAGAATGAGTGTCAAGCCAAGTGGACTCTTTTGTTTGGGGCGCGCGACCTGGAGCTCGCTCCACATTGATTTTATCCGCTATTGAACACAGTATATTCTGTCTTCAATTTTATTGATTATTTACGTTTTAGGATACCTAAGGATGGATTAGGAAAGTTGTTTGAAATGTTTGGACCAAGTTTACAGGTAACTTTAGATAATTTGTAGTCATGTTGGGCGAGTTGGAACCGGTGTTTTTCTGAATCAAACGCGCCAAATAAATGGACATTTTGGGGATATAAAGAAGGGTGTATATTGAACAAAAGGACCATTTGTGATGTTTCTGGGACATGTTGGAGTGAGTGCCAACAGAAGAAGATCTTCAAAGGTAAGGCATGAATTATATCGTTATTTCTGACTTTCGTGTCGCTCCTGCTTGGTTGAAATATGATTTTCATGTGTTTGTATGATGGGGTGCTGTCCTCAGATAATCACATGGTTTGCTTTCGCCGTAAAGCCTTTTTGAAATCTGACACGGTGGCTGGATTAACAAGAAGTTAAGCTTTATTTTGGTGTGTTGCACTTCCGCTAGCAGAACGTCTAGCCGTAACAGGTTAAAAGGGGGAGATGAAGCTGATCCTAACTGTTATAGGCCTATTTCTATTTTGCCCTGTTTATCAAAAGTGTTGGAAAAACTTGACAATAATCAACTGACTGGCTTTCTTGATGTCTATAGTATTCTCTCTGGCATGAAATCTGCCTCCCCACTCAGGTTATGGATGTGTCACTGTAACCTTAAAAAGGCACTCGATGTCACCATTGCCCTTCATTCTAAGCAATGTTGTGCTGCTATTTTTATTGACTTGGCTAAAGCTTTTGATACGGTAGACTATTCCATTCTGTGGGCCGGCTAAGGAGTATTGATGTCTCTGAGGGGTCTTTGGCCTGGTTTGCTAACTACCTCTCTCAAAGAGTGCAGTGTATAAAGTCAGAAAATCTGCTGTCTCAGCCACTGCCTGTCACCAAGGGAGTACCCCAAGGCTCAATGCTCTTCTCAATTTACATCAACAACATAGCTCAGGCAGTAGGAAGCTCTCTCATCCATTGATATGCAGATGATAGTCTTATACTCAGCTGGCCCCTCCCCGGATGTTGTGTTAAATGCTCTACAACAAAGCTTTCTTAGTGTCCAACAAGCTTTCTCTACCCGTAAACTTGTTCTGAACACCTCCAAAACAAGAAGAATGCCCCTCTCCCCACAGTTGTGATTACTACCTCTGAGAGTTTAGAGCTTGAGGTAGTCACCTCATCCAAGTACTTGGGAGTATGGCTAGATGGTACACTGTCCTTCTCTCAGCAAATATCAAAGCTGCAGGCTAAAGTTAAATTTAGACTTGGTTTCCTCTATCATAAATCTCTCCTCTTTCACCCCAGCTGCCAAACTAACCCTGATTCAGATGACCATCCTACCCATGCTAGATTATGGAGACATAATTTAAAGATCAGCAGGTAAGGGTGCTCTCGAGCGGCTAGATAGATGTTCTTTAACATTCGGCCATCAGATTTGCCACCAATGCTCCTTATAGGACACATCACTGCACTCTATACTCAGTTTTTTTAAACATTTTATTTCACCTTTATTTAACCCTATGAGCCCTATGACCCCTGGTCAAAATTACAGCATTACATATGGAATAGGTACTGTTAATAAGGAATAGGTAGTGTATATTGGGAATAGGTCATGTATGTAGGGAATAAGTACTGTATATAGGGAATTTTTATTTTACTTATTTAACCTTTATTTAACCAGGTAGGCCAGTTGATAACAAGTTCTCATTTACAACTGCGACCTGGTAAAGATAAAGCAAAGCAGTGCGACACAAAACAGCAGAGTTACACATGTAATAAACAAACGTACAGTCAATAACACAATAGAAAAATCTATGTACAGTGTGTGCAAATGTAGAAGAGCAGGGAGGTAGGCAATAAATAGGCCATAGAGGCGAAATAATTACAATTTAGCATTAACACTGGAGTGATAGATGTGCAGATGATGATGTGCAAGTAGAGATACTGGGATGCAAAGGAGCAAGATAAATAAATAAATACAGTATGGGGATGAGGTAGATAGATGGGCTGTTTACAGATGGGCTATGTACAGGTGCAGTGATCTGTTAGCTGGTGCTTAAAGTTAGAGAGGGAGATATGAGTCTCCAGCTTCAGTGATTTTTGCAATTCGTTTTTGTCATTGGCAGCAGAGAACTGGAAGGAAAGGCAGTTAAAAGGAGGTGTTGGCTTTGGGGGGTGACCAGTGAAATATACCTGCTGGAGCGCGTGCTACGAGTGGGTTTTGCTAGCAAAGACTAATAGATGACCTGGAGCCAGTGGGTTTGGCGACGAATATGTAGTGAGGGCCAGCCAACAAGCGCATACAGGTCGCAGTGGTGGGTAGTATATGGGGCTTTGGTGACAAAACGGATGGCACTGTGATAGACTACATCCAGTTTGCTGAGTAGAGTTGGAGGCTATTTTATAGATGACGTCGCCGAAGACAAGGATCAGTAGGATAGTCAGTTTTACGAGGGTATGTTTGGCGGCATGATTGAAGGAGGCTTTTTTTGCGAAATAGGAAGCCTATTCTAGATTTTAAATTTTGGATTGATGATGCTTAATGTGAGTCTGGAAGGAGAGTTTACAGTCTAACCAGACACCTAGGTATTTGTAGTAAACTGTAAACTGGTCGTCTCTGTATACCCGTCGCATGACCCACTGGTTGATGCTCATTTATAAAATCCTCTTAGGCCTCACTCCCCCCCTATCTGAGATATCTACTGCAGCCCTCATCCTCCACATACAACACCCGTTCTGCCAGTCACATTCTGTTAAAGGTCCCCAAAGCACACACGTCCCTGGGTCGCTCCTGTTTTCAGTTAGCGACTGGAACGAGCTCAACAAACACTCATACTGAACAGTTTTATCTCAATCTCTTAATTCAAAGACTCAATCACAGACACTCTTACTGACATTTTTGACTGCTTTGCGTGATGTATTGTCTCTACCTTCTTGCCCTTTGTGCTGTTGTCTGTGCCCAATGGTGGTGTTTGTACTAGGGATGAAAAGGTCACCGGTTTCCACAATAAAATACCCAACGGTTATTATTACCGTTTCAAATGTTAATTATCATTAAAACCGTGTTTGATTTTAGTACGGTTTTGAAAAACTCACAGTAAATACTGTCCAGCATCAACCAAAGTTAGCAACAGTCTGACGCCGGCGCAGCATGTGGCAACGTGGGTTTTGTTTTGTGTTAAAACATGGCGGAAGGCAGTGACAGAGCAAGGGATATTTTTCAGCCTTCTAAAGAGGACCAAATCTGAAGTGTGGTCGTATTTTGGGTTTTACAAGAGTGCTGAGGGAAACTTAAAAATCGAAGATGGTCATCTTGTCTGCAGAACATGCAAAAAAAAAAAATATATTTACTGCGAAAGAGGGACAACACTTCAAATCTCTTGAGTCATCTTCGTGACCACCACCCACTACTTTATAGCGAATGCAAGGTACGTTAACTTTTAGCTCCATGCATGATGTGGGGACTTGTGAATGGGGGGGGGGGATGTCATGGTTTGTCTGTCTAACTTGCTAATAGCTTGTCACTAATATAAGCTGAAGCTTTCAGTGTTACCTACTACTCCTGTAAAAAAAAAAACACTACACATCGCTCTGCTGCTGTATGCATTGTGTGTCTGGAGACACTCTTCGCCCATTGCACACGATAACACGTGATGTAGTTTAGTCACCCAAGCAACATATTTAGTTCATTTAAAATCCGTCAGACGTCGACTTGGTTGTTAAAGTGTTCCAACGGGAGAAACACTATAGACTCCTGTATTTATTTCAATTGTTGGGCTCATTGCCATTACTACCACTGTCTTCTAAAGACGGATTTGTATTTATATAAATTGTGCATGAGGGTCATTGCATATACTCATCAAATGCAACACAGAAAACACTGTGTCTGTGTTTGAATAATAATAATTATAAATCTAACACCAATAATTCATTTGCTATTCCCTTGTTCCGTGTGGCTCAGTTGGTAGAGCATGGTGTTTGCAACGCCAGGGTTGTGGGTTCGATTCCCACGGGGGTACCAGTACGGAGAAAAAAAAAAATGTATGAAATGTATGCATTCACTTACTGTAAGTCGCTCTGGATAAGAGCGTCTGCTAAATGACTAAAATGTAAATGTAAAAATGTACAGAGTGGGTGTGCAGCAGGCAAACCCAGTGATGCTATTGGTCCCTCCTCATCTACTGTTGTGACACAGACACTCCAGGAAGAGTTTAAAAAAAGGCAGGCTGCTTATGCACCCACATCAAAACATGCTCAAGACATGCTCAAGACCTCACTGCAGCCCTTTCATATTAGACTGCAAAGGACATGCCATTTCATATTGTTGAGAGGCCTGGCTTTCTGAGGCTGATGAAGGTTGCCGTGCCTCACTAAAGTGCCATCAAACATTATTTTTCCAAGACTGAAATCCCAAACCGGTACAACCAGGTTAAAACTGATGTTGGTAAAAAGTTTGGCTCAAGGCACATGGTTTACTGCAACTACTGACCTCTGCAACTACTGACCTCTGCAACTACTGACCTCTGCAACTACTGACCTCTGCAACTACTGACCTCTGCAACTACTGACCTCTGCAACTACTGACCTCTGGACCAGTGAAAGCAAGGGGTGGTTAACCCTATATCACCCTCACTATCCATTACCTCACCCCAGACTGGCAACTGGAATCAAACTTCCTGGAAACACAGTTCTCCGCAGAAGATCACTCGGCTCAGTGTTTTTTTTTTTATATCCTGGAAGAGTGAGGGGGGAAATCAACAAGGAAGACCTGGTCTGTATAACCACAGACAACGAAACAAACATGATCAAGGCTTTTGAACAAGGTCCCAGATCTGTGGATTTGGCTGCTTTGGCCATCATTTGAACCTGGCCATCTCAAAAGGGCTCTGAAAAATTCAGAGAGTTGACACAGCAGTCGAGGCCTGCAGTCATCTGGTCCAAGGCTTCTCACGGAGCTGGAAGAGAAGGAGAGAACAGAGAAAAGCTGCCCTCAACATGCCACAGAAGGCTCTGATCCATGATGTGGATCTACACACAACACGCTTGAGCGTTTCCTCAGCCAACAGCAGCCAGTCTGTGTGCGACACTGGCTGGAGAAAGAGGAACATGGCATCTGATGCTCAAGGATGCCGACATAAGTGTCATGGAGCAACTGTGCCCCGTGAACCGCTGAGCCCCGTGAACCGCTGAGCCCCGTGAACCGCTGTGCCCCGTGAACCGCTGAGCCCCGTGAACCGCTGTGCCCCGTGAACCGCTGTGCCCCGTGAACCGCTGCGCAAGTTTACATATGCAATTCCCTCAGAGACACGAGTGACACTGTCAGCCATCAAGCCGGTCCTGGACCACATCACCCGTGATGTTCTGGTGGAAAAGGATACGTCCAGGGAGATGAAAAGGGTAATGAGAGAAGACCTTAACAACAGACACACAGAGAAGGCAAAGAGAGTCATGCACATGGCTCGTTTCATTGACCTCTGCTTCAAAATGAGCTCTTTAGATGAGCCTGAGGCTGCAAAAGTTGACAATGACAGCTGCGTCCACGTGGCCTTGAAGCGGACAGCTGCAAAATTCAGGGAAGAACCACACTGAACCAGCAGCACCTCCACCACCAACACTCCACAGCGGCATCAGAGGGGAAAGGCCAGGCTGGGTTGCTGAGAAAGATCACCTCTCTGCTGACTTGAGGTGAAGAGGGTCAGATTCCGACCCCCCCCCCCAGACGACAGAATGAAAGAAGAGATCAAGGACCACCTGTCTCTGCCATCCATTCCAGCAGAACAGGATCCACTGGTGGAGGGACCCCATCCATTCCAGCAGAACAGGATCCACTGGTGGAGGGGCCCCATCCATTCCAGCAGAACAGGATCCACTGGTGGAGGGGCCCCATCCATTCCAGCAGAACAGGATCCACTGGTGGAGGGGCCCCATCCATTCCAGCAGAACAGGATCCACTGGTGGAGGGACCCCATCCATTCCAGCAGAACAGGATCCACTGGTGGAGGGGCCCCATCCATTCCAGCAGAACAGGATCCACTGGTGGAGGGACCCCATCCATTCCAGCAGAACAGGATCCACTGGTGGAGGGGCCCCATCCATTCCAGCAGAACAGGATCCACTGGTGGAGGGACCCCATCCATTCCAGCAGAACAGGATCCACTGGTGGAGGGACCCCATCCATTCCAGCAGAACAGGATCCACTGGTGGAGGGACCCCATCCATTCCAGCAGAACAGGATCCACTGGTGTGGTGGAGGGACCCCATCCATTCCAGCAGAACAGGATCCACTGGTGGAGGGACCCATCCATTCCAGCAGAACAGGATCCACTGGTGGAGGGACCCCATCCATTCCAGCAGAACAGGATCCACTGGTGTGGTGGAAGGGCCATGCATCAGAGCTGCCTCACCTTGCCAGGGTTGCCAGGAAGCTTTTGTACATTCCAGCAACCAGCGTTCCATCAGAGAGTGTTCAGTGCCAACGAGCACGTCGTTTCCCCTGGCAGATCACTACTTAAACCAGACAAAGTAAATATGCTGACATTTGTACATTTCAATCCCAAGTGAACAAAGATGCAGACATACAGGATTGTTGGGCCAGCAGCACCTTACTTCGTTATGAAGGAGAGAACAGACATACAATCAGTGCTGTTCATTTCATTTGTTTACATAGGAGGTTGTGTTCATTTAAACCTGCACTGGGGAATCTCTTACCTCTCATGGTCACATGGTGCCATCTTTAATGTTAATGTTATTATTTTAATATTTACGCACACAACAAATGCATAGTGCTGCTAATTGTATGTTGGTTTTCAATATAAAACTTGGTGAAATGATTTCAGGATATCAATACTTTTTGAACATTTCCAGCACGTTTCAGCAATACCGCGATAATACCGATAACACGGATAGAGATAATACTGATACAGATAACACAGATAACACAAATAACCGTGAAAATAATTGTGATAAGAAATGTCCATAAAGTTTCATCTCTAGTATGTACCACGTTTTGAGCTGCTACCATGTTGTGTTGTTACCATGACGCCGTCTTGGGTCTCTTTATGTAGTGTCGTCTCTCTTGTCCTGCGATTTGTCTTATATTCATTTTTTTCATTTTTTTGATCCCAACCCCCGTCCCCACAGGAGGCCTTTTGGTAGGCCGTCTCTATATATATATATATATATATATATATATAAATAACTATTTAAGTCAGTTAAGAACAAATTCTTATTTACTGGGATGAGTCTTATATATCTCCTTTTAAGACTCATCCCAATAAACATGAAACTGCTTTTCCACCCAGCTCTCTCTCTCTCTCTCTCTCTCTCTCTCTCTCCTTAATTTTAACTAGTCTGTTCTATTCTATGCTGTGGTGGGTTTGTATCTTCAGCTACTGAATAAGACCAGCCTAATCCCCAACAGCTGCCTGCCTGTGTGTGTGTGTGTGTGTATATGTGTTCAAGTCCTTCTGATTGAATCTCTACTAAATGAGGACAACTAGTCCCAGGAGAGACAGCCAATAAGACAGGGAGAAGGAGAGAGGAAGGAGGAGAGGAAGAGCGAGGGAAAGGTTGTAAGTAGACCGAGCAGAGATCTATTAGTGTTGTGTTTGACGTATTTGAGATAACAGATTGGGCTCCGTAACTAAATAAAAGGCCTCACCACTAATCTCATTTATGTCTCCATTTCATTTGTCTTATGTTTTGATAGGAGGCTCCTCTCATAGGCATATATGGGTTTTGGCGGGGCACTTGAGGGGCGACAGCATTGGAACATTGGTTTATGGGACAGTCCAAATTTCTTACTTGGGCAATGCCAATCGGCGGGTGAAGGTGTGCTTTAGGATGCTAAAGGCATCCCTGATATGATAGTATCAGGGACAACAATCCCTTCTGGGATGTTGGAACGGGACACCTGGAAGACTACTTAGAGACGTCTACAGCATGTTTAACACACACACACACACACACACACACACACACACACACACATACACACATACATACACACATACATACATACATACATACATACATACATACATACATACATGTGTGAACACCACTTCAAATTAGTGGATTCAGCTATTTCAGACAAACCCGTTGCGGAAAGGAGTATAAAATTGAGCACACAGCCATGCAATCTCTATAGACAAACATCGGCAGTAAATTGGCCTTTCTGAAGATCTCAGTGACTTTCAACATGCCACCTTTCCAACAAGTCAGCTGGTCAAATGTGCGCCCTGCTAGGATGCTCAACAAGGAAGATGCCACTGCTCCAAAACAGCTCTAAAAAAGCCAGACTACGGTTTGCAACTGCACATGGGGACAAAGATCGTACTTTTTGGAGAAATATCCTCTGGTCTGATTAAATAAAAATAGAACTGTTTGGCCATAATGACCATCATTATGTTTGGAGAAAAAAAGGGGGATGCTTGCAAGCCGAAGAACACCATCCTAACCGTGAAGCACGGGGTGGCAGCATCATGTTGTGGGGGTGCTTTGCTGCAGGAGGGACTGGTGCACTTCACAGAATAGATGGCATTATGAGGTAGGAAAATTGTGGATATATTGAAGCAACATCTCAAGACATCAGTCAGGAAGTTAAAGCTTGGTCGCAAATGGGTCTTCCAAATGAACAATGACCCCAAGCATACTTCCAAAGTTGTGGCAAAAGGGCTTAAGGACAACAAAGTCAAGGTATTGGAGTGGCCATTACAAAGCCCTGACCTCAATCCTAAAGAAAAATTGTGGGCAGAATTCAAAAAGTGTGTGCGAGCAAGGAGGCCTACAAACCTGACTCAGTTACACAAGCTCTGTCAGGAGGAATGGGCCAAAATTCACCCAGCTTATTGTGGGAAGCTTGTGGAAGGCTACCTGAAACGTTTGACCCAAGTTAAACAATTTAAAGGCAATGCTACCAAATACTAATTGAGTGTATGTAAACTTCTGACACACTGGGAATGTGATGAAAGAAATAAAAGCTGAAATAAATCATTGTCTCTACTATTATTCTGACATTTCACATTCTTAAAATAAAGTGGTGATCCTAACTGACCTAAAACAGGGAATTTTTACTAGGATTAAATGTCAGGAATTGTGAAAAAAACTGAGTTTAAATGTATTTTGCTTCAGTATATGTAAAACTTCCGACTTCAACTGTCGGTATGCACGTCAGCTTTTACATCGGGGGTTAAACTAGACATCGGCCAATACCGATGCTGGCATTTTTAGCTAATATCGGACGATATGTTCACCGATATATCGTGCATCCCTAGCTGTAATGTAACACAATGTGGGAAAGGTGAAGGGGTCGGAAAAATTCCCGAGGAGGAGGCTTAAATCAAGCTAGTCGTCTTGATTACGTTCTTGTGCTAATAAAAAGTTTGGATGCCGGTGGTACATTTAAGAACAAATTGTTATTTACACTGACTTGCGTCGTTAAATAAAAGGTAAAAACAAAAAAATTAACTTGGGAAGTATAATATATTTTAAAAATAAAAGCATATTGGATGGAAAAAAATTCTGAAATATGCACCAAATAATTTTTTGTATCTTAGAAACTTGTTACAAATGACAGTCATCCATGATTCAACAACTTCTATTTCAACAAGAGGAAATAGAGTTCTCTGTTCAGTCTCATCCATTTCCAACAACTCAAGTTCACTGTAAGGATTTCCTTACTAATAATAGTGTAAAATGAACAGCGTTACAAAAAGACTGCTGCATAGAATTAACATTATTATTCATCCTACAGGTTTTTGGGTTTTTTTTTTACATGGACGATACATTGAGATAATACAAGACAAGTACCTGAAACAATAGAACACTCTGATACAATAGAACACTCTGATACAATAGAACACTATGATACAATAGAACACTATGATACAATAGAACACTATGATACAATAGAACACTATGATACAATAGAACACTATGATACAATAGAACACTATGATACAATAGAACACTATGAAACAATAGAACACTATGAAACAATAGAACACTATGAAACAATAGAACACTATGATACAATAGAACACTATGATACAATAGAACACTATGATACAATAGAACACTATGATACAATAGAACACTATGATACAATAGAACACTATGATACAATAGAACACTATGAAACAATAGAACACTATGAAACAATAGAACACTATGAAACAATAGAACACTATGATACAATAGAACACTATGATACAATAGAACACTATGATACAATAGAACACTATGATACAATAGAACACTATGATACAATAGAACACTATGATACAATAGAACACTATGATACAATAGAACACTATGATACAATAGAACACTATGATACAATAGACACTATGAAACAATAGAACACTATGATACCAATAGAACACTATGATACAATAGAACACTATGAAATACAATAGACACTATGATACAATAGAC
>NW_021822370.1:0-7500 GCF_901001165.1 Salmo trutta | reverse complement strand
TTTATATGAAAACTTGAAATGGGCCCTAATTAAAATCGGCCATGCCGATTGATCGGTCCTCTAGTGGGTGGTATCCTAAAAGAAATGATCAAATATGCAGAACACAAATTCCAATTGGCTATACTAAAACTCTAACATCAACCTTGGCTCTGGCATCTTCCCCAATATTTGGAACCAAGGACTGATCACCCCAATCCACAAAAGTGGAGACAAATTTGACCCCAATAACTAACGTGGGATATGCGTCAACAGCAACCTTTGGAAAATCCTCTGCATTATCATTAACAGCAGACTCGTACATTTCCTCAGCGAAAACAATGTACTGAGCAAATGTCAAATTGGCATTTTACCAAATTACCGTACGACAGACCACGCATTCACCCTGCACACCCTAATTGACAAACAAACAAACCAAAACAAAGGCAAAGTCTTTTCATGCTTTGTTGATTTCAAAAAAGCCTTTGACTCAATTTGGCATGAGGGTCTGCTATACAAATTGATGGAAAGTGGTGTTGGGGGAAAACTATTATCAAATCGCTCTACAAAAATAACAAGTGTGCGTTTAAAATTGGCACAAAAAAACATCTTCCCACAGGGCCGAGGGGTGAGACATGGGTGAAGCTTAAGACCCACCCTCTTCAACATATATATCAACGAATTGGAGAGGGCACTAGAACAGTCTGCAGCACCCGGCTTCACCCTGCTACAATCTGAAGTCAAATGTCTACTGTTTGATGATGATCTGGTGCTTCTGTCACCAACCAAGGAGGGCCTTCAGCAGCACCTAGATCTTCTGCACAGATTCTGTCAGACCTGGGCCCTGACAGACCTGGGCCCTGACAGTAAATCTCAGTAAGACCAAAATAATGGTGTTCCAAAAAAGGTCTAGTGGCCAGGACCACAAATACAAATTCCATCTAGACACCGTTGCCCTAGAGCACACAAAAAACTATACATACCTCGGCCTAAACATCAGCGCCACAGGTAACTTCAACAAAGCTTTGAACGAGCTGAGAGACAAGGCAAGAAGGGAATTCTATACATTCCAATTAGGATCTGGCTAAAAATATTTGAACCAGTCATAGAACCCATTGGCCTTTATGGTTGTGAGGTCTGGGGTCCGCTCACCAACCGAGAACTCACAAAATGGGACAAACATCAAATTCAGCATGCAGAATTCTGCAAAAACATACTCCGTGTACAATGTAAGACACCAAATAATGCCTGCAGAGTAGCATTAGGACTAGATACGCCTAATTATCAAAATCCAGAAAAGAGCCGTTAAATTCTACAACCACCTAAAAGGAAGCGATTCCCAAACCTTCCATAACAAAGCCATCACCTACAGAGAGAAGAAGTAGGATTGTGTCGAGGCACAGATCTGGGGAAGGGTATCAACATTTCTGCAGCATTGAAGGTCCCCAAGAACAGTGGCCTCCATCATTCTTAAATGGAAGAAGTTCAGAACCACCAAGACTCTTCCTAGAGCTGGACTATAATTTGTTTTTCATCAGGACAATGACCCAACACACCTCCATGCTGTTTAAGTGCAATGTGACCAAGAAGGAGAGTGATGGGAGTCCTGCACCAGACGACCTGGCCTCCACAATCCCCCGGGATGAGTTGGGCCGCAGAGTCCAACAAGTGCTCAGCGTATGTGGGAACTCCTTCAAGAATGTTGGAAAAGCATTCCAGATGAAGCTGGTTGAGAGAATGCAAAGTGTGTGCAAAGCTGTCATCAAGGCAAAGGGTGGCTACTTTGAAGAATCTCAAATATAAAACTATATTTTGATCTGTTTAACACTTTTTTGGCTACTACATGATTCCATATGTGTTATTTCATAGTTTTGATGTCTTCACTATTATTCTACAATGTAGAAAAAAGTAAAAATAAAGAAAAACCCTGGAATGAGTAGGTGTGTCCAAACATTTGACTGGTTGTGTATGTCTGAAACACCTCATCCCTCATAATGATGTAGGGAGACTGGGAAAACATCCCCAATATATTCTAGCGGTTAAGTTTCCCTTTACGTTATCCTGACCAATAGTGGGGTCAGTAACAGTCCATGGACCACACACACAGTTATCACATGGTTATGCCTGAGGGATTGGAGGTCACAGACACAGTTATCACATGGTTATGCCTGAGGGGTTGGTTGTCACACACACACACTAAAACGATGCTCGGTCCTTCTAGCTTGTGCCTCAGGCACCTTGGGAGATCCCCCTACTGTGGAGAGTAGAGGTTGACCGATTAATTAGGGCCGATTTCAAGTTTTCATAACAATCGGTAATCGGTATTTTTGGCCACTGATTTGATTTTTTTTTTTTTTTACACCTTTATTTAACTAGGCAAGTCAGATTAAGAACACATTCTTATTTTCAATGACGGCCTAGGAACGGGGGTTAACTGCCTTGTTCAGGGGGGATTCGTTTTTGTAACCTTCAGTTACTAGTCCAACGCTCTAACCACCTGCCTTACATTGCACTCCACGAGGAGCCTGCATGGCAGGCTGACTACCTGTTACGCGAGGGCAGCAAGAAGCCAAGGGAAGTTGCTAGCTTGCATTAAACTTATCTTATAAAAAACTATCAATCTTAACATAATCACTAGTTAACTACACATGGTTGATGATAGTACTAGTTTATCTAGCGTGTCCTGCGTTGCATATAATCGATGCGGTGCCTGTTAATTTCTCATTGAATCACAGCCTACTTCGACAAACGGGTGATGATTTAACAAGCGCATTTGTGAAAAAAAGCACTGTCGTTGCACCAACGTACCTAACCATAAACATCAATGCCTTTCTTTAAAATCAATACACAAGTATATATTTTTAAACCTGCATATTTAGTTAATATTATCTGCTAACATGAAATTGTGTCACATCTCTAGCGTTCATTGCACGCAGTCAGGGTATATGCAACAGTTTGGGCCGCCTGGCTCGTTGCGAACTAATTTGCCAGAATTTTACGTAATTATGACATAACATTGAAGGTTGTACAATGTAACAGCAATATTTAGACTTAGGGTTGCCATTCGTTAGATAAAATACAGACCGGTTCCGTATTTCACTGAAAGAATAAACGTTTTGTTTTCGAGATGATAGTTTCCGGATTCGACCATATTAATGACCTAAGGCTTGTATTTCTGTGTGTTTATTATAATTAAGTCTATGATTTGATAGAGCAGTCTGACTGAGCGGTGGTAGGCGGCAGCAGGCTCGTAAGCATTCATTCAAACAGCACTTTCCTGCGTTTTGCCGGCAGCTCTTCGCTGTGCTTCAAGCTGTTTATGACTTCAAGCCGGGTGGGTATAATTTGTGGAACGTTCCAACAGGAATCTATTCCAAAAACTTCGTAAATAACAAGTTTGCCAAAAAACAACGCATACAAAGTTGTATAGCGGCAGAATAAGATACCGGGTAGGGAGTGGTCTATTTCATTGCGTTTTTCACTCATCACGTTTATTCCGAAAAGTGTCTGTCCTCACATGTCTGTTTGCCTATGGACAAACATTAAGAATAAGCTACGTGGTGAGTTGATGCCTATTCGGCAGCTAGTTAGCTAGGTTTGTATGCGTTGCTACTTTGTTGGTTGGCAACCTTTTACTTAACGTTTTTTTGGAACAGATTCCTGTTGGAACGTTCCACAAATTATACCCAACCCTTCAAGCCTATCAACTCCCAAGATGAGGCTGGTGTAACCGATGTGAAATGGCTAGCTAGTTAGCGGGGTGCACGCTAATAGCGTTTCAAACGTCACTCGCTCTGAGACTTGGAGTAGTTGTTTCCCCTTGCTATGCATGGGTAACGCTGCTTCGAGGGTGGCTGTTGTCGATGTGTTCCTGGTTCGAGCCCAGGTAGGAGCGAGGAGAGGGACGGAAGCTATACTGTTACACTGGCGATACTAAAGTGCCTATAAGAACATCCAATAGTCAAAAGGTATATGAAATACAAATCATATAGAGAGAAACAGTCCTATAATTCCTATAATAACTACAAACTAAAACATCTTACCTGGGAATATTAAAGACTCATGTTAAAAGAAACCACCAGCTTTCATATGTTCCCATGTTCTGAGCAAGGAACTTAAACATTAGCTTTTTTACATGGCACATATTGCACTTTTACTTTCTTCTCCAACACTTCGTTTTTGCATTATTTAAACCAAATTGAACATGTTTCATTATTTATTTGAGGCTAAATTGATTTTATGAATGTATTATATTAAGTTAAAATAAGTGTTCATTCAGTATTGTTGTAATTGTCATTATTACAAATAAATAATCGGCCGATTAATCGGTATCGGCTTTTTTTTTGGGGTCCTCCAATAATCGGTCGACCTCTAGTGGAGAGGGATGATGATGAAAACCCCATACCCTCCTCTCTGTCAGTAAGCATTATCACTGTTAGTCTACTACACTGGTTGTTTATGAAGCGTGTGGCGAATAACATTTCATTTGGTTTAAAATCTCTTTCAATATGGCTACTGCACATATAAATATTGTGATTTCAACGTGAGCCCTAAACACACAAACACACCTTGTTCATTTGACTGAATCGTGAATTCCTGAAACATTAAACTGCCTTGTTCCACCAGTGTCTGTCTCTACTACTCGTCTAACGCTACAGTCCTGTCAGTTGTAATATCTTCCTGCACAGTAACTAGGCCTACGCTGCAAGACAGATTATACAAAGGGCTGGTTCGAGTCCTGAATGCTTATTGGCTGACAGCAGTGGTATATCAGACCGTATACAACGGGTGTGACAAAAAATTTACTTTGACTCTTCTAATTACGTTTGGTAACCAGTTTATAATAGCAATAAGGCACCTCGGAGGTTTGAGAGAGAGACTGGGTCCTGGGGGGGAGAGAGAGAGAGAGACTGGGTCCTGGGGGGGAGAGAGAGAGAGAGACTGGGTCCTGGGGGAGAGAGAGAGAGAGAGAGACACTGGGTCCTGGGGGAGAGAGAGAGAGAGAGAGACACTGGGTCCTGGGGGAGAGAGAGAGAGAGAGAGAGACTGGTCCTGGGGAGAGAGAGAGGAGACTTGGGTCCTGGGGGGGAGAGAGAGAGAGAGAGACTGGGTCCTGGGGAGAGAGAGAGAGAGAGAGACTGGGTCCTGGGGGAGAGAGAGAGAGAGAGAGACTGGGCCTGGGGGAGAGAGAGAGAGAGAGAGAGACTGGGGGCGGGGGGAGAGAGAGAGAGAGAGAGAGAGACTGGGTCCTGGGGGAGAGAGAGAGAGAGAGACTGGGTCCTGGGGAGAGAGAAGAGAGAGACTGGGTCCTGGGGGAGAGAGAGAGAGAGAGACTGGGTCCTGGGGAGAGAGAGAGAGAGAGAGAGACTGGTCCTGGGGGAGAGAGAGAGAGGACACTGGGTCCTGGGGAGAGAGAGAGAGAGAGACACTGGGTCCTGGGGGAGAGAGAGAGAGAGAGACTGGGTCCTGGGGGAGAGAGAGAGAGAGAGAGACTGGGTCCTGGGGGAGAGAGAGAGAGAGAGAGACTGGGTCCTGGGGAGAGAGAGAGAGAGAGAGACTGGGTCCTGGGGGAGAGAGAGAGAGAGAGAGAGAGACTGGGTCCTGGGGGAGAGAGAGAGAGAGACTGGGTCCTGGGGGAGAGAGAGAGAGAGACTGGGTCCTGGGGAGAGAGAGAGAGAGAGACTGGGTCCTGGGGGAGAGAGAGAGAGACTGGGTCCTGGGGGAGAGAGAGAGAGAGAGACTGGGTCCTGGGGGAGAGAGAGAGAGAGAGACTGGGTCCTGGGGGAGAGAGAGAGAGAGACTGGGTCCTGGGGGAGAGAGAGAGAGAGAGACTGGGTCCTGGGGAGAGAGAGAGAGAGAGACTGGGTCCTGGGAGAGAGAGAGAGAGAGACTGGGTCCTGGGGGAGAGAGAGAGAGAGAGCTGGGTCCTGGGGGAGAGAGAGAGAGAGAGGACTGGGTCCTGGGGGAGAGAGAGAGACTGGTCCTGGGGGAGAGAGAGAGACTGGGTCCTGGGGAGAGAGAGAGAGACTGGGTCCTGGGAGAGAGAGAGAGACTGGGTCCTGGGAGAGAGAGAGAGACTGGGTCCTGGGAGAGAGAGAGAGACTGGGTCCTGGGGGAGAGAGGGAGACTGGGTCCTGGGGGAGAGAGGGAGACTGGGTCCTGGGGGAGAGAGAGAGAGACTGGTCCTGGGGGAGAGAGAGAGAGAGACGGGTCCTGGGAGAGAGAGAGAGAGTGGGTCCTGGGAGAGAGAGAGAGACTGGGTCCTGGGAGAGAGAGAGAGACGGGTCCTGGGGGAGAGAGAGAGAGAGCTGTGGTCATGGGGAGAGAGAGAGGACTGGGTCTGGGGAGAGAGAGACTGGGTCTGGGGGAGAGAGAGAGACTGGGTCCTGGGGGAGAGAGAGAGACTGGGTCCTGGGGGAGAGAGAGAGACTGGGTCCTGGGGGAGAGAGAGAGACTGGGTCCTGGGGGAGAGAGAGAGACTGGGTCCTGGGGAGAGAGAGGAGACTGGGTCCTGGGGGAGAGAGAGAGACTCGGGTCCTGGGGGAGAGAGAGAGAGACTGGGTCCTGGGGGAGAGAGGGAGAGAGAGAGACTGGTCCTGGGGGAGAGAGAGAGACTGGGTCCTGGGGGAGAGAGAGAGAGACTGGGTCCTGGGGGAGAGAGAGAGACTGGGTCCTGGGGGAGAGAGAGAGACTGGGTCCTGGGGGAGAGAGAGAGACTGGGGTCCTGGGGGAGACAACGGGAGTGGCAGACTGTGGGAAGCAATTCTCTCCTTGGAACAATATAAACTTCCATCTAGTCACACACCCCCCCCCCCCCCCCCCCCCCCCCCCCCCCCC
Organism: Salmo trutta; assembly: GCF_901001165.1. Lineage (NCBI taxonomy): Eukaryota > Metazoa > Chordata > Actinopteri > Salmoniformes > Salmonidae > Salmo > Salmo trutta. Next base: position 687 of record NW_021822370.1, on the reverse strand, counting down.
CCATTCACAGACACACACAAACAACCATTCACCCACTGGCAGCTAGGCCAAGACAGAGGACAGAACCAGGCTTTGCTAAATAAGCCGCTTGGCATAATAGCAGGCTTCTCTACTTTGACTGTCTCCCTCTCTTTCACAGACAGACCCTGTCTCTCACATGACCGCAACTAGGCCAGTGTGTTTCTGCTGTACGAGGTAAACTATTCTCTCTACCACACACACAGAGAGGGCATGCCGCTGGACCAGCCGCCAGCGCGTTTCCTGCCCGCTGGGCCAGCCGCCAGCGCGTTTCCTGCCCGCTGGGCAAGCCGCCAGCGCGTTTCCTGCCCGCTGGGCCAGCAGCCAGCGCGTTTCCTGCCCGCTGGGCCAGCAGCCAGCGCGTTTCCTGCCCGCTGGGCCAGCCGCCAGCGCGTTTCCTGCCCGCTGGGCCAGCCGCCAGCGCGTTTCCTGCCCGCTGGGCCAGCCGCCAGCGCGTTTCCTGCCCGCTGGGCCAGCCGCCAGCGCGTTTCCTGCCCGCTGGGCCAGCCGCCAGCGCGTTTCCTGCCCGCTGGGCCAGAAGGAGGGCGTTTCCTGCCCGCTGGGCCAGCAGGAGGGCGTTTCCTGCCGGGTGTGATAGTAGACCTAGTAGATTACAGTAACCCAGTTATTACAGTAACCCAGTTATTACAGTAACCCAGTTATTACAGT
>NW_021822369.1:0-29736 GCF_901001165.1 Salmo trutta | reverse complement strand
GTTGCAATTGTGTAATACAGAAATAAACACTTTTTCAAAAACAAGGTCATTCTGTTAAGTACCATTTTGCTGTACTGTTTAAACTCGATGGAAATGAACACTTTTGACACTTTTCAGCAAGTTGCAATCATGAAATACAGAAATAAACAGTTTTTCAAAAACAAGGTCACTCTGTTAATTACCATTTTGCTGTACTGTTTAAACTCGATGAAAGGAAAACTGTTGACACTTTTCAGCAAGTTGCAATCATGAAATACAGAAATAAATAGTTTTTCCCAAACAAGGCCTAAATCATGTTTGATGCACTCTGTAAGTCCCATTTTTTGCTGTACTGCTTAATCAGGATGATAGGAGCACTGTTGACACTTTTCAGCAAGTTGCAATCATGAAATACAGAAATAAACCGTTTTTCAAAAACAAGGTCATTCTGTTAAGTACCATTTTGCTGTACTGTTTAAACTCGATGAAAGGAAAACTGTTGACACTTTTCAGCAAGTTGCAATCATGAAATACAGAAATAAATAGTTTTTCCCACACAAGGCCTAATTCATGTTTGATGCACTCTGTAAGTACCATTTTTGCTGTACTGCTTAATCAGGATAATAGGAACACTGTGGACACTTTTCAGCAAGTTGCAATCCTGAAATACAGAAATAAACCGTTTTCACAAACAAGGTCTAAGTCATGTTTGATGCACTCTGTAAGTACCATTTTTGCTGTACTGCTTAATCAGGATGATAGGAGCACTGTTGACACTTTTCAGCAAGTTGCAATTGTGTAATACAGAAATAAACCATTTTTCAAAAACAAGGTCATTCTGTTAAGTACCATTTTGCTGTACTGTTTAAACTCGATGGAAATGAACACTTTTGACACTTTTCAGCAAGTTGCAATCATGAAATACAGAAATAAACAGTTTTTGAAAAACAAGGTCTAAGTCATGTTTGAGTCACTCTGTAAGTACCATTTTGCTGTACTGTTTAATCTCGATGAAAGGAACATTGTTGACACTTTTCAGCAAGTTGCAATCATGAAATACAGAAATAAATAGTTTTTCCCAAACAAGGCCTACATCATGTTTGATGCACTCTGTAAGTACCGTTTATGCTGTACTGCTTATTCAGGATGATAGGAACACTGTTGACACTTTTCAGCAAGTTGCAATCATGTAATACAGAAATAAACAGTTTTTCAAAAACAAGGTCACTCTGTTAATTACCATTTTGCTGTACTGTTTAAACTCGATGAAAGGAAAACTGTTGACACTTTTCAGCAAGTTGCAATCATGAAATACAGAAATAAATAGTTTTTCCCAAACAAGGCCTAAATCATGTTTGATGCACTCTGTAAGTACCGTTTTTGCTGTACTGCTTAATCAGGATGATAGGAGCACTGTTGACACTCTTCAGCAAGTTGCAATTGTGTAATACAGAAATAAACACTTTTTCAAAAACAAGGTCATTCTGTTAAGTACCATTTTGCTGTACTGTTTAAACTCGATGGAAATGAACACTTTTGACACTTTTCAGCAAGTTGCAATCATGAAATACAGAAATAAACAGTTTTGAAAAACAAGGTCTAAGTCATGTTTGAGTCACTCTGTAAGTACCTTTTTGCTGTACTGTTTAATCTCGATGAAAGGAACATTGTTGACACTTTTCAGCAAGTTGCAATCATGAAATACAGAAATAAATAGTTTTTCCCAAACAAGGCCTACATCATGTTTGATGCACTCTGTAAGTACCGTTTATGCTGTACTGCTTATTCAGGATGATAGGAACACTGTTGACACTTTTCAGCAAGTTGCAATCATGTAATACAGAAATAAACAGTTTTTGAAAAACAAGGTCTAAGTCATGTTTGAGTCACTCTGTAAGTACCATTTTGCTGTACTGTTTAATCTCGATGAAAGGAACATTGTTGACACTTTTCAGCAAATTGCAATCATGAAATACAGAAATAAATAGTTTTTCCCAAACAAGGCCTAAATCATGTTTGATGCACTCTGTAAGTACCGTTTTTGCTGTACTGCTTATTCAGGATGATAGGAACACTGTTGACACTTTTCAGCAAGTTGCAATCATGAAATAATGAAATAAACCGTTTTTCACAAACAAGGTCTAAGTCGTGTTTGATGCACTCTGTAAGTACCATTTTGCTGTACTGTTTAATCTCGATGAAAGGAACATTGTTGACACTTTTCAGCAAGTTGCAATCATGAAATACAGAAATAAACAGTTTTTCAAAAACAAGGTCTAAGTCATGTTTGAGTCACTCTGTAAGTACCATTTTGCTGTACTGTTTAATCTCGATGAAAGGAACATTGTTGACACTTTTCAGCAAGTTGCAATCATGAAATACAGAAATAAATAGTTTTTCCCAAACAAGGCCTACATCATGTTTGATGCACTCTGTAAGTACCGTTTATGCTGTACTGCTTATTCAGGATGATAGGAACACTGTTGACACTTTTCAGCAAGTTGCAATCATGTAATACAGAAATAAACAGTTTTTCAAAAACAAGGTCACTCTGTTAATTACCATTTTGCTGTACTGTTTAAACTCGATGAAAGGAAAACTGTTGACACTTTTCAGCAAGTTGCAATCATGAAATACAGAAATAAATAGTTTTTCCCAAACAAGGCCTAATTCATGTTTGATGCACTCTGTAAGTACCATTTTTGCTGTACTGCTTAATCAGGATGATAGGAACACTGTGGACACTTTTCAGCAAATTGCATTCATGTAATACAGAAATAAAGTTTTTCAAAAACAAGGTCACTCTGTTAAGTATCATTTTGCTGTACTGTTTAAACTCGATGAAAGGAACACTGTTGACACTTTTCAGCAAGTTGCAATCATGAAATAATGAAATAAACCGTTTTTGAAAAACAAGGTCTAAGTCATGTTTGAGTCACTCTGTAAGTACCTTTTTGCTGTACTGTTTAATCTCGATGAAAGGAACATTGTTGACACTTTTCAGCAAGTTGCAATCATGAAATACAGAAATAAATAGTTTTTCCCAAACAAGGCCCACATCATGTTTGATGCACTCTGTAAGTACCGTTTATGCTGTACTGCTTATTCAGGATGATAGGAACACTGTTGACACTTTTCAGCAAGTTGCAATCATGAAATACAGAAATAAACCGTTTTTCAAAAACAAGGTCATTCTGTTAAGTACCATTTTGCTGTACTGTTTAAACTCGATGAAAGGAAAACTGTTGACACTTTTCAGCAAGTTGCAATCATGAAATACAGAAATAAATAGTTTTTTCCCACACAAGGCCTAATTCATGTTTGATGCACTCTGTAAGTACCATTTTTGCTGTACTGCTTAATCAGGATAATAGGAACACTGTGGACACTTTTCAGCAAGTTGCAATCCTGAAATACAGAAATAAACCGTTTTCACAAACAAGGTCTAAGTCATGTTTGATGCACTCTGTAAGTACCATTTTTGCTGTACTGCTTAATCAGGATGATAGGAGCACTGTTGACACTTTTCAGCAAGTTGCAATTGTGTAATACAGAAATAAACCATTTTTCAAAAACAAGGTCACTCTGTTAAGTACCATTTTGCTGTACTGTTTAAACTCGATGAAAGGAACACTGTTGACACTTTTCAGCAAGTTGCAATCATGTAATACAGAAATAAACAGTTTTTCAAAAACAAGGTCACTCTGTTAATTACCATTTTGCTGTACTGTTTAAACTCGATGAAAGGAAAACTGTTGACACTTTTCAGCAAGTTGCAATCATGAAATACAGAAATAAATAGTTTTTCCCAAACAAGGCCTAAATCATGTTTGATGCTCTCTGTAAGTACCGTTTTTGCTGTACTGCTTAATCAGGATGATAGGAGCACTGTTGACACTCTTCAGCAAGTTGCAATTGTGTAATACAGAAATAAACACTTTTTCAAAAACAAGGTCATTCTGTTAAGTACCATTTTGCTGTACTGTTTAAACTCGATGGAAATGAACACTTTTGACACTTTTCAGCAAGTTGCAATCATGAAATACAGAAATAAACAGTTTTTGAAAAACAAGGTCTAAGTCATGTTTGAGTCACTCTGTAAGTACCTTTTTGCTGTACTGTTTAATCTCGATGAAAGGAACATTGTTGACACTTTTCAGCAAGTTGCAATCATGAAATACAGAAATAAATAGTTTTTCCCAAACAAGGCCTACATCATGTTTGATGCACTCTGTAAGTACCGTTTATGCTGTACTGCTTATTCAGGATGATAGGAACACTGTTGACACTTTTCAGCAAGTTGCAATCATGTAATACAGAAATAAACAGTTTTTGAAAAACAAGGTCTAAGTCATGTTTGAGTCACTCTGTAAGTACCATTTTGCTGTACTGTTTAATCTCGATGAAAGGAACATTGTTGACACTTTTCAGCAAATTGCAATCATGAAATACAGAAATAAATAGTTTTTCCCAAACAAGGCCTAAATCATGTTTGATGCACTCTGTAAGTACCGTTTTTGCTGTACTGCTTATTCAGGATGATAGGAACACTGTTGACACTTTTCAGCAAGTTGCAATCATGAAATACAGAAATAAACCGTTTTTCACAAACAAGGTCTAAGTCATGTTTGATGCACTCTGTAAGTACCATTTTGCTGTACTGTTTAATCTCGATGAAAGGAACATTGTTGACACTTTTCAGCAAGTTGCAATCATGAAATACAGAAATAAACAGTTTTTCAAAAACAAGGTCTAAGTCATGTTTGAGTCACTCTGTAAGTACCATTTTGCTGTACTGTTTAATCTCGATGAAAGGAACATTGTTGACACTTTTCAGCAAGTTGCAATCATGAAATACAGAAATAAATAGTTTTTCCCAAACAAGGCCTACATCATGTTTGATGCACTCTGTAAGTACCGTTTTTGCTGTACTGCTTATTCAGGATGATAGGAACACTGTTGACACTTTTCAGCAAGTTGCAATCATGTAATACAGAAATAAACAGTTTTTCAAAAACAAGGTCACTCTGTTAATTACCATTTTGCTGTACTGTTTAAACTCGATGAAAGGAAAACTGTTGACACTTTTCAGCAAGTTGCAATCATGAAATACAGAAATAAATAGTTTTTCCCAAACAAGGCCTAATTCATGTTTGATGCACTCTGTAAGTACCATTTTTGCTGTACTGCTTAATCAGGATGATAGGAACACTGTGGACACTTTTCAGCAAATTGCATTCATGTAATACAGAAATAAAGTTTTTCAAAAACAAGGTCACTCTGTTAAGTATCATTTTGCTGTACTGTTTAAACTCGATGAAAGGAACACTGTTGACACTTTTCAGCAAGTTGCAATCATGAAATAATGAAATAAACCGTTTTTGAAAAACAAGGTCTAAGTCATGTTTGAGTCACTCTGTAAGTACCATTTTGCTGTACTGTTTAATCTCGATGAAATGAACATTGTTGACACTTTTCAGCAAATTGCAATCATGAAATACAGAAATAAATAGTTTTTCCCAAACATGGCCTAAATCATGTTTGATGCACTCTGTAAGTACCGTTTTTGCTGTACTGCTTATTCAGGATGATAGGAACACTGTTGACACTTTTCAGCAAGTTGCAATCATGAAATAATGAAATAAACCGTTTTTCACAAACAAGGTCTAAGTCGTGTTTGATGCACTCTGTAAGTACCATTTTGCTGTACTGTTTAATCTCGATGAAAGGAACATTGTTGACACTTTTCAGCAAATTGCAATCATGAAATACAGAAATAAATAGATTTTCCCAAACATGGCCTAAATCATGTTTGATGCACTCTGTAAGTACCGTTTTTGCTGTACTGCTTATTCAGGATGATAGGAACACTGTTGACACTTTTCAGCAAGTTGCAATCATGAAATAATGAAATAAACAGTTTTTCAAAAACAAGGTCACTCTGTTAAGTACCATTTTGCTGTACTGTTTAAAGTCGATGAAAGGAACACTGTTGACACTTTTCAGCAAGTTGCAATCATGAAATACAGAAATAAACAGTTTTTCAAAAACAAGGTCATTCTGTTAAGTACCATTTTGCTGTACTGTTTAATCTCGATGAAAGGAACATTGTTGACACTTTTCAGCAAGTTGCAATCATGAAATACAGAAATAAATAGTTTTTCCCAAACAAGGCTTAAATCATGTTTGATGCACTCTGTAAGTACCGTTTCTGCTGTACTGCTTATTCAGGATGATAGGAACACTGTTGACACTTTTCAGCAAGTTGCAATCATGTAATACAGAAATAAACAGTTTTTCAAAAACAAGGTCACTCTGTTAAGTACCATTTTGCTGTACTGTTTAAACTCGATGAAAGGAATACAGAAATAAACCGTTTTTCACAAACAAGATCTAAGTCATGTTTGATGCACTCTGTAAGTACCATTTTTGCTGTACTGCTTAATCTCGATGAAAGGAACATTGTTGACACTTTCAGCAAGTTGCAATCCTAAAATACAGAAATAAACAGTTTTTCACAAACAAGGTCTAAGTCATGTTTGATGCACTCTGTAAGTACCATTTTTGCTGTACTGCTTAATCAGGATGATAGGAGCACTGTTGACACTTTTCAGCAAGTTGCAATTGTGTAATACAGAAATAAACACTTTTTCAAAAACAAGGTCATTCTGTTAAGTACCATTTTGCTGTACTGTTTAAACTCGATGGAAAGGAACACTGTTGACACTCTGTAAGTACCATTTTTGCTGTACTGCTCAATCAGGATGATAGGAACACAGTTGACACTTTTCAGCAAGTTGCAATCATGAAATACAGAAATAAACAGTTTTTCAAAAACAAGGTCTAAGTCATGTTTGAGTCACTCTGTAAGTACCATTTTGCTGTACTGCTTAATCTCGATGAAAGGAACATTGTTGACACTTTTCAGCAAGTTGCAATCATGAAATACAGAAATAAATAGTTTTTCCCAAACAAGGCCTACATCATGTTTGATGCACTCCGTAAGTACCGTTTATGCTGTACTGCTTATTCAGGATGATAGGAACACTGTTGACACTTTTCAGCAAGTTGCAATCATGTAATACAGAAATAAATTTTTTTTCAAAAACAAGGTCACTCTGTTAATTACCATTTTGCTGTACTGTTTAATCAGGATGATAGGAACACTGTGGACACTTTTCAGCAAGTTGCAATCATGAAATACAGAAATAAACCGTTTTTCAAAAACAAGGTCCAAAGTCATGTTTGAGTCACTCTGTAAGTACCATTTTGCTGTACTGTTTAATCTCGATGAAAGGAACATTGTTGACACTTTTCAGCAAGTTGCAATCATGAAATACAGAAATAAACAGTTTTTCCCAAACAAGGCCTAAATCATGTTTGATGCACGCTGTAAGTACCATTTTTGCTGTACTGCTTAATCAGGATGATAGGAACACTGTGGACACTTTTAAGCAAGTTGCAATCATGAAATACAGAAATAAACCGTTTTTCACAAACAAGGTCTAAGTCATGTTTGATGCACTCTGTAAGTACCATTTTTGCTGTACTGCTTAATCTCGATGAAAGGAACATTGTTGACACTTTTCAGCAAGTTGCAATTGTGTAATACAGAAATAAAAACTTTTTCAAAAACAAGTTCATTCTGTTAAGTACCATTTTGCTGTACTGTTTAAACTCGATGGAAATGAACACTTTTGACACTTTTCAGCAAGTTGCAATCATGAAATACAGAAATAAACAGTTTTTGAAAAACAAGGTCTAAGTCATATTTGAGTCACTCTGTAAGTACCATTTTGCTGTACTGTTTAATCTCGATGAAAGGAACATTGTTGACACTTTTCAGCAAGTTGCAATCATGAAATACAGAAATAAATAGTTTTTCCCAAACAAGGCCTACATCATGTTTGATGCACTCTGTAAGTACCGTTTATGTTGTACTGCTTATTCAGGATGATAGGAACACTGTTGACACTTTTCAGCAAGTTGCAATCATGTAATACAGAAATAAACAGTTTTTCAAAACAAGGTCACTCTGTTAATTACCATTTTGCTGTACTGTTTAAACTCGATGAAAGGAAAACTGTTGACACTTTTCAGCAAGTTGCAATCATGAAATACAGAAATAAATAGTTTTTCCCAAACAAGGCCTAATTCATGTTTGATGCACTCTGTAAGTACCATTTTTGCTGTACTGCTTAATCTCGATGAAAGGAACATTGTTGACACTTCTCAGCAAGTTGCAATCCTGAAATACAGAAATAAACCGTTTTCACAAACAAGGTCTAAGTCATGTTTGATGCACTCTGTAAGTACCATTTTTGCTGTACTGCTTAATCAGGATGATAGGAGCACTGTTGACACTTTTCAGCAAGTTGCAATTGTGTGATACAGAAATAAACACTTTTTCAAAAACAAGGTCATTCTGTTAAGTACCATTTTGCTGTACTGTTTAAACTCGATGGAAATGAACACTTTTGACACTTTTCAGCAAGTTGCAATCATGAAATACAGAAATAAACAGTTTTTCAAAAACAAGGTCTAAGTCATGTTTGAGTCACTCTGTAAGTACCATTTTGCTGTACTGTTTAATCTCGATGAAAGGAACATTGTTGACACTTTTCAGCAAGTTGCAATCATGAAATACAGAAATAAATAGTTTTTCCCAAACAAGGCCTACATCATGTTTGATGCACTCTCTAAGTACCGTTCTTGCTGTACTGCTTATTCAGGATGATAGGAACACTGTTGACACTTTTCAGCAAGTTGCAATCATGTAATACAGAAATAAACAGTTTTTCAAAAACAAGGTCACTCTGTTAATTACCATTTTGCTGTACTGTTTAAACTCGATGAAAGGAACACTGTTGACACTTTTCAGCAAGTTGCAATCATGAAATACAGAAATAAATAGTTTTTTACAAACAAGGTCTAAGTCATGTTTGATGCACTCTGTAAGTACCATTTTTGCTGTACAGCTTAATCAGGATAATAGGAGCACTGTTGACACTTTTCAGCAAGTTGCAATCATGTAATACAGAAATAAACAGTTTTTCAAAAACAAGGTCTAAGTCATGTTTGAGTCACTCTGTAAGTAGCATTTTGCTGTACTGTTTAATCTCGATGAAAGGAACATTGTTGACACTTTTCAGCAAGTTGCAATCATGAAATACAGAAATAAATAGTTTTTCCCAAACAAGGCCTAAATCATGTTTGATGCACTCTGTAAGTACCGTTTTTGCTGTACTGCTTATTCAGGATGATAGGAACGCTGTTGACACTTTTCAGCAAGTTGCAATCATGTAATACAGAAATAAACAGTTTTTCAAAAACAAGGTCACTCTGTTAAGTACCATGTACTGTTTAAACTCGATGAAAGGAACACTGTTGACACTTTTCAGCAAGTTGCAATCATGAAATACAGAAATAAACAGTTTTTCAAAAACAAGGTCAAAGTCATGTTTGAGTCACTCTGTAAGTACCATTTTGCTGTACTGTTTAATCTCGATGAAAGGAACATTGTTGACACTTTTCAGCAAGTTGCAATCATGAAATACAGAAATAAACCGTTTTTCAAAAACAAGGTCATTCTGTTAAGTACCATTTTGCTGTACTGTTTAAACTCGATGAAAGGAAAACTGTTGACACTTTTCAGCAAGTTGCAATCATGAAATACAGAAATAAATAGTTTTTCCCACACAAGGCCTAATTCATGTTTTTTGTACTCTGTAAGTACCATTTTTGCTGTACTGCTTAATCAGGATGATAGGAACACTGTGGACACTTTTCAGCAAGTTGCAATCCTGAAATACAGAAATAAACCGTTTTCACAAACAAGGTCTAAGTCATGTTTGATGCACTCTGTAAGTACCATTTTTGCTGTACTGCTTAATCAGGATGATAGGAACACTGTTGACACTTTTCAGCAAGTTGCAATTGTGTAATACAGAAATAAACACTTTTTCAAAAACAAGGTCATTCTGTTAAGTACCATTTTGCTGTACTGTTTAAACTCGATGGAAATGAACACTTTTGACACTTTTCAGCAAGTTGCAATCATGAAATACAGAAATAAACAGTTTTTGAAAAACAAGGCCTACATCATGTTTGATGCACTCTGTAAGTACCGTTTATGCTGTACTGCTTATTCAGGATGATAGGAACACTGTTGACACTTTTCAGCAAGTTGCAATCATGTAATACAGAAATAAACAGTTTTTCACAAACAAGGTCACTCTGTTAATTACCATTTTGCTGTACTGTTTAAACTCGATGAAAGGAAAACTGTTGACACTTTTCAGCAATTTGCAATCATGAAATACAGAAATAAATAGTTTTTCCCAAACAAGGCCTAATTCATGTTTGATGCACTCTGTAAGTACCATTTTTGCTGTACTGCTTAATCAGGATGATAGGAACACTGTGGACACTTTTCAGCAAATTGCATTCATGTAATACAGAAATAAAGTTTTTCAAAAACAAGGTCACTCTGTTAAGTACCATTTTGCTGTACTGTTTAAACTCGATGAAAGGAACACTGTTTACACTTTTCAGCAAGTTGCAATCATGAAATACAGAAATAAACCGTTTTTCAAAAACAAGGTCTAAGTCATGTTTGAGTCACTCTGTAAGTACCATTTTGCTGTACTGTTTAATCTCGATGAAAGTAACATTGTTGACACTTTTCAGCAAGTTGCAATCATGAAATACAGAAATAAATAGTTTTTCCCAAACAAGGCCTAAATCATGTTTGATGCACTCTGTAAGTACCATTTTTGCTGTACTGCTCAATCAGGATGATAGGAACACTATGGACACTTTTCAGCAAGTTGCAATCATGAAATAATGAAATAAACCGTTTTTCACAAACAAGGTCTAAGTCATGTTTGATGCACTCTGTAAGTACCGTTTTTGCTGTACTGCTTATTCAGGATGATAGGAACACTGTTGACACTTTTCAGCAAGTTGCAATCATGTAATACAGAAATAAACAGTTTTTCAAAAACAAGGTCACTCTGTTAACCTCTCTCGGGTATGTGGGACGATTTCGTCCCACCTACGTAACAGCTGCTGAAATTCCAGTGGCGCGATTTTTGAATCGTTAGAAATACTATTACTTCAATTTCTCAAACATATGACTATTTTACAGCTATTTAAAGACAAGAATCTCGTTAATCTAACCCCACTGTCCGATTTCAAAAAGGCTTTACAACGAAAGCAAAACATTAGATTATGTCAGCAGAGTACCCAGCCAGAAATAATCAGACACCCATTTTTCAAGCTAGCATATCATGTCACATAAACCCAAACCACAGCTAAATGCAGCACTAACCTTTGATGATCTTCATCAGATGACACACCTAGGACATTGTGTTATACAATACATGCATGTCTGTTCAATCAAGTTCATATTTATATCAAAAAACAGCTTTTTGCATTAGCATGTGACGTTCAGAAAAAGCATAACCCCCGCAAACTTCCGGGGAATTTACTAACAGTTTGCTAAATTACTCACGATAAACGTTCACAAAAAGCATAACAATTATTTTAAGAATTATAGATACATTACTCCTCTATGCACTCGATATGTCCGATTTTAAAATAGCTTTTCGGATGAAGCACATTTTGCAATAATCTAAGTACATAGCCCGGCATTACAGGGCTAGCTATTTAGATACCCACCCAGGTCAGCCTCCACCAAAATCACATTTCCTATAAGAAAAATGTTCTTACCTTGCTTGTTCTTCATCAGAATACACTGCCAGGACTTCTACTTCAATAACAAATGTTGGTTTGGTCCCAAATAATCCATCGTTATATCCAAACAGCGACAATTTTGTTCGTTAGTTCTAGACACTATCAGAATGCTTCTTCACGGTCCCGCGCATGGCGCATTGGCGTGTCAAAAATGTCTAAATATTCCATTACCGTACTTCGAAGCATGTCAACCGCTGTTTAAAACCAATTTTTATGCCAGTTATCTCGTAGATAAGTGATAATATTCCGACCGGGAGTATGCATTGAGCCTAAACAGCCGAATAAAATTTCTCCTCAGGAGCGACTCATGCACGCGCCTCATTCAAAGGTCCTCGGAGCATCCACTTACAAAAGGTGATAATGTGTTTCAGCCTGAGACTCCCTCGTAAACCTTCAGTTATTTCCCGGGCTCTGAGAGCCTATCGGAGCCCTGGGAATTGTCACGTTACAGCTAAGATCCTTACTTTTCAATAAAAAGATGTAAGACGCACGACTCCTTGTCAGACAAGGTACTTCCTGCTTGAAACCTTGTCAGGTTTTTGCCTGCCATAGGAGTTCTGTTATACTCACAGACACCATTCATACAGTTTTAGAAAATTCAGAGTGTTTTCTATCCAAACCTGAACAATAATATGCATATTCTAGCTTCTGAGTTGGTGTAGGAGGCAGTTAAAAATGGGAACATATTTTTTCCAAAATTCTCAATACTGCCCCCTAGCCCAGACAGGTTAAGTACCATTTTGCTGTACTGTTTAAAGTCGATGAAAGGAACACTGTTGACACTTTTCAGCAAGTTGCAATCATGAAATACAGAAATAAACAGTTTTTCAAAAACAAGGTCATTCTGTTAAGTACCATTTTGCTGTACTGTTTAATCTCGATGAAAGGAACATTGTTGACACTTTTCAGCAAGTTGCAATCATGAAATACAGAAATAAATAGTTTTTCCCAAACAAGGCTTAAATCATGTTTGATGCACTCTGTAAGTACCGTTTTTGCTGTACTGCTTATTCAGGATGATAGGAACACTGTTGACACTTTTCAGCAAGTTGCAATCATGTAATACAGAAATAAACAGTTTTTCAAAAACAAGGTCACTCTGTTAAGTACCATTTTGCTGTACTGTTTAAACTCGATGAAAGGAATACAGAAATAAACCGTTTTTCACAAACAAGGTCTAAGTCATGTTTGATGCACTCTGTAAGTACCATTTTTGCTGTACTGCTTAATCTCGATGAAAGGAACATTGTTGACACTTTTCAGCAAGTTGCAATCCTAAAATACAGAAATAAACCGTTTTTCACAAACAAGGTCTAAGTCATGTTTGATGCACTCTGTAAGTACCATTTTTGCTGTACTGCTTAATCAGGATGATAGGAGCACTGTTGACACTTTTCAGCAAGTTGCAATTGTGTAATACAGAAATAAACACTTTTTCAAAAACAAGGTCATTCTGTTAAGTACCATTTTGCTGTACTGTTTAAACTCGATGGAAAGGAACACTGTTGACACTTTTCAGCAAGTTGCAATCATGAAATACAGAAATAAACAGTTTTTCAAAAACAAGGTCTAAGTCATGTTTGAGTCACTCTGTAAGTACCATTTTGCTGTGCTGTTTAATCTCGATGAAAGGAACATTGTTGACACTTTTCAGCAAGTTGCAATCATGAAATACAGAAATAAATAGTTTTTCCCAAACAAGGCCTACATCATGTTTGATGCACTCTGTAAGTACCGTTTATGCTGTACTGCTTATTCAGGATGATAGGAACACTGTTGACACTTTTCAGCAAGTTGCAATCATGTAATACAGAAATAAAGTTTTTCAAAAACAAGGTCACTCTGTTAAGTACCATTTTGCTGTACTGTTTAAACTCGATGAAAGGAACACTGTTTACACTTTTCAGCAAGTTGCAATCATGAAATACAGAAATAAACCGTTTTTCAAAAACAAGGTCTAAGTCATGTTTGAGTCACTCTGTAAGTACCATTTTGCTGTACTGTTTAATCTCGATGAAAGTAACATTGTTGACACTTTTCAGCAAGTTGCAATCATGAAATACAGAAATAAATAGTTTTTCCCAAACAAGGCCTAAATCATGTTTGATGCACTCTGTAAGTACCATTTTTGCTGTACTGCTCAATCAGGATGATAGGAACACTATGGACACTTTTCAGCAAGTTGCAATCATGAAATAATGAAATAAACCGTTTTTCACAAACAAGGTCTAAGTCATGTTTGATGCACTCTGTAAGTACCGTTTTTGCTGTACTGCTTATTCAGGATGATAGGAACACTGTTGACACTTTTCAGCAAGTTGCAATCATGTAATACAGAAATAAACAGTTTTTCAAAAACAAGGTCACTCTGTTAACCTCTCTCGGGTATGTGGGACGATTTCGTCCCACCTACGTAACAGCTACTGAAATTCCAGTGGCGCGATTTTTGAATCGTTAGAAATACTATTACTTCAATTTCTCAAACATATGACTATTTTACAGCTATTTAAAGACAAGAATCTCGTTAATCTAACCCCACTGTCCGATTTCAAAAAGGCTTTACAACGAAAGCAAAACATTAGATTATGTCAGCAGAGTACCCAGCCAGAAATAATCAGACACCCATTTTTCAAGCTAGCATATCATGTCACATAAACCCAAACCACAGCTAAATGCAGCACTAACCTTTGATGATCTTCATCAGATGACACACCTAGGACATTGTGTTATACAATACATGCATGTCTGTTCAATCAAGTTCATATTTATATCAAAAAACAGCTTTTTGCATTAGCATGTGACGTTCAGAAAAAGCATAACCCCCGCAAACTTCCGGGGAATTTACTAACAGTTTGCTAAATTACTCACGATAAACGTTCACAAAAAGCATAACAATTATTTTAAGAATTATAGATACATTACTCCTCTATGCACTCGATATGTCCGATTTTAAAATAGCTTTTCGGATGAAGCACATTTTGCAATAATCTAAGTACATAGCCCGGCATTACAGGGCTAGCTATTTAGATACCCACCCAGGTCAGCCTCCACCAAAATCACATTTCCTATAAGAAAAATGTTCTTACCTTGCTTGTTCTTCATCAGAATACACTGCCAGGACTTCTACTTCAATAACAAATGTTGGTTTGGTCCCAAATAATCCATCGTTATATCCAAACAGCGACAATTTTGTTCGTTAGTTCTAGACACTATCAGAATGCTTCTTCACGGTCCCGCGCATGGCGCATTGGCGTGTCAAAAATGTCTAAATATTCCATTACCGTACTTCGAAGCATGTCAACCATGTCAGGCCTAATTCATGTTTGATGCACTCTGTAAGTACCATTTTTGCTGTACTGCTTAATCAGGATGATAGGAACACTGTGGACACTTTTCAGCAAGTTGCAATCATGAAATACAGAAATAAGCAGTTTTTCAAAAACAAGGTCCAAAGTCATGTTTGAGTCACTCTGTAAGTACCATTTTGCTGTACTGTTTAATCTCGATGAAAGGAACATTGTTGACACTTTTCAGCAAGTTGCAATCCTGAAATACAGAAATAAACCGTTTTCACAAACAAGGTCTAAGTCATGTTTGATGCACTCTGTAAGTACCATTTTTGCTGTACTGCTTAATCAGGATGATAGGAGCACTGTTGACACTTTTCAGCAAGTTGCAATTGTGTAATACAGAAATAAACA
This sequence comes from Salmo trutta, assembly GCF_901001165.1. Lineage (NCBI taxonomy): Eukaryota > Metazoa > Chordata > Actinopteri > Salmoniformes > Salmonidae > Salmo > Salmo trutta. Next base: position 14,299 of record NW_021822369.1, on the reverse strand, counting down.
CTTTTTCAAAAACAAGGTCATTCTGTTAAGTACCATTTTGCTGTACTGTTTAAACTCGATGGAAATGAACACTTTTGACACTTTTCAGCAAGTTGCAATCATGAAATACAGAAATAAACAGTTTTTCAAAAACAAGGTCTAAGTCATGTTTGAGTCACTCTGTAAGTACCATTTTGCTGTACTGTTTAATCTCGATGAAAGGAACATTGTTGACACTTTTCAGCAAGTTGCAATCATGAAATACAGAAATAAATAGTTTTTCCCAAACAAGGCCTTAGCAAAGGGCAATTTCTTAAGTAATAATTTTGCTTGGAATGTCTGGGAGTGGTCTGAGTGGGGAGAGGAAAACTGAAAATTAGATTGTTCTTGCTGTACTGCTTATTCAGGATGATAGGAACACTGTTGACACTTTTCAGCAAGTTGCAATCATGTAATACAGAAATAATTTTTTTTTTAAAAACAAGGTCACTCTGTTAACCTGTTACATCTAGGGGGCAGTAATTTCACGGCTGGATAAAAAACGTACCCGATTTAATCTGATTATTAGTCCTGCCCAGAAACTGGAATATGCATATAATTATTAGCTTTGGAGAGAAAACACTCCAAAGTTTCTGAAACTGTTTGAATGGTGTCTGTGAGTATAACAGAACTCCTATGGCAGGCAAAAACCTGAGATGCTTCTGTTCAGGAAGTACCCTGTCTGAACATTTCTTGCCCTTCTTTATTATCTCTGTCGTTTACAAAGGATCTCTGCTCTTACGTGACACTTCTCACGTCAACAATGGAGTCTCACAGCCCGGGAAAAACAGGAATGATGTCATTCAAAGCCCTGGCTGAAGCACACGAGAGCAAATGCTGAGTGGTCAGTCAATGGACTAAGCCTTAGGCGCGTGACACGCCCCGCCCCCGGCTTTTGGTTTTTTCCTCAGTTTACAGACAGGCAGATTCCCGGTCGGAATATTATCGCTTCTCTACGAGATAAATTGCATAAATATTGGTTTTAAACAGCGGTTGACATGCTTCGAAGTACGGTAATGGAATATTTCGAAATTTTTTGTCATATTTTGCGTCATGCTCGTGGCCGAGATTTAGCGTTGGGATAGTGTCTAGAACGCACGAACAAAACGTCGCTGTTTGGATATAACGATGGATTATTTGGGACCAAACCTACATTTGTTATTGAAGTAGAAGTCCTGGCAGTGTATTCTGATGAAGAACAAGCAAGGTAAGAACATTTTTCTTATAGGAAATGTGATTTTGGTGAAGGCTACACTGGGTGGGTGTCTAAATAGCTAGCCCTGTAACGCCGGGCTATGTACTTACATTATTGCAAAATGTGCTTCATCCGAAAAGCTATTTTAAAATCGGACATATCGAGTGCATAGAGGAGTTCTGTATCTATAATTCTTAAAATAATTGTTATGCTTTTTGTGAACGTTTATCGTGAGTAATTTAGTAAAATCACCGGAAGTGTTCGGTGGGAATGCTAGTTCTGAACGTCACATGCTAATGTAAAAAGCTGGTTTTTGATATAAATATGAACTTGATTGAACAGACATGCATGTATTGTATAACACAATGTCCTAGGTGTGTCATCTGATGAAGATCATCAAAGGTTAGTGCTGCATTTAGATATGGTTTGGGTTTATGTGACATGATATGCTAGCTTGAAAAATGGCTGTGTGATTATTCCTGGCTGGGTACTCTGCTGACATAATCTAATGTTTTGCTTTCGCTGTAAAGCCTTTTTGAAATCGGACAGTTTGGTTAGATAAAGGAGAGTCTTGTCTTTAAATAGCTGTAACATAGTCATATGTTTGAAAAGTGTAAGTTTTCGGATTTAGAGGAGTTTGAATTTCGCGCCCCGCCCATCATTGGATATTGGAGCAGACGTTCCGCTAGCGGAACGTGTAGATGTAAGAGGTTAATTACCATTTTGCTGTACTGTTTAAAGTCGATGAAAGGAACACTGTTGACACTTTTCAGCAAGTTGCAATCATGAAATACAGAAATAAACAGTTTTTCAAAAACAAGGTCTAAGTCATGTTTGAGTCACTCTGTAAGTACCATTTTGCTGTACTGTTTAATCTCGATGAAAGGAACATTGTTGACACTTTTCAGCAAGTTGCAATCATGAAATACAGAAATAAATAGTTTTTCCCAAACAAGGCCTAAATCATGTTTGATGCACTCTGTAAGTCCCATTTTTGCTGTACTGCTTAATCAGGATGATAGGAGCACTGTTGACACTTTTCAGCAAGTTGCAATCATGAAATACAGAAATAAACCGTTTTTCAAAAACAAGGTCACTCTGTTAAGTACCATTTTGCTGTACTGTTTAAACTCGATGAAAGGAATACAGAAATAAACCGTTTTTCACAAACAAGGTCTAAGTCATGTTTGATGCACTCTGTAAGTACCATTTTTGCTGTACTGCTTAATCTCGATGAAAGGAACATTGTTGACACTTTTCAGCAAGTTGCAATCCTAAAATACAGAAATAAACCGTTTTTCACAAACAAGGTCTAAGTCATGTTTGATGCACTCTGTAAGTACCATTTTTGCTGTACTGCTTAATCAGGATGATAGGAGCACTGTTGACACTTTTCAGCAAGTTGCAATTGTGTAATACAGTTATAAACACTTTTTCAAAAACAAGGTCATTCTGTTAAGTACCATTTTGCTGTACTGTTTAAACTCGATGGAAAGGAACACTGTTGACACTTTTCAGCAAGTTGCAATCATGAAATACAGAAATAAACAGTTTTTCAAAAACAAGGTCTAAGTCATGTTTGAGTCACTCTGTAAGTACCATTTTGCTGTGCTGTTTAATCTCGATGAAAGGAACATTGTTGACACTTTTCAGCAAGTTGCAATCATGAAATACAGAAATAAATAGTTTTTCCCAAACAAGGCCTACATCATGTTTGATGCACTCTGTAAGTACCGTTTATGCTGTACTGCTTATTCAGGATGATAGGAACACTGTTGACACTTTTCAGCAAGTTGCAATCATGTAATACAGAAATAAACAGTTTTTCAAAAACAAGGTCACTCTGTTAATTACCATTTTGCTGTACTGTTTAAACTCGATGAAAGGAAAACTGTTGACACTTTTCAGCATGTTGCAATCATGAAATACAGAAATAAATAGTTTTTCCCAAACAAGGCCTAATTCATGTTTGATGCACTCTGTAAGTACCATTTTTGCTGTTCTGCTTAATCAGGATGATAGGAACACTGTGGACACTTTTCAGCAAGTTGCAATCATGAAATACAGAAATAAGCAGTTTTTCAAAAACAAGGTCCAAAGTCATGTTTGAGTCACTCTGTAAGTACCATTTTGCTGTACTGTTTAATCTCGATGAAAGGAACATTGTTGACACTTTTCAGCAAGTTGCAATCCTGAAATACAGAAATAAACCGTTTTCACAAACAAGGTCTAAGTCATGTTTGATGCACTCTGTAAGTACCATTTTTGCTGTACTGCTTAATCAGGATGATAGGAGCACTGTTGACACTTTTCAGCAAGTTGCAATTGTGTAATACAGAAATAAACACTTTTTCAAAAACAAGGTCATTCTGTTAAGTACCATTTTGCTGTACTGTTTAAACTCGATGGAAATGAACACTTTTGACACTTTTCAGCAAGTTGCAATCATGAAATACAGAAATAAACAGTTTTTCAAAAACAAGGTCTAAGTCATGTTTGAGTCACTCTGTAAGTACCATTTTGCTGTACTGTTTAATCTCGATGAAAGGAACATTGTTGACACTTTTCAGCAAGTTGCAATCATGAAATACAGAAATAAATAGTTTTTCCCAAACAAGGCCTACATCATGTTTGATGCACTCTGTAAGTACCGTTCTTGCTGTACTGCTTATTCAGGATGATAGGAACACTGTTGACACTTTTCAGCAAGTTGCAATCATGTAATACAGAAATAATTTTTTTTTTAAAAACAAGGTCACTCTGTTAATTACCATTTTGCTGTACTGTTTAAAGTCGATGAAAGGAACACTGTTGACACTTTTCAGCAAGTTGCAATCATGAAATACAGAAATAAATAGTTTTTCACAAACAATGTCTAAGTCATGTTTGATGCACTCTGTAAGTACCATTTTTGCTGTACAGCTTAATCAGGATAATAGGAGCACTGTTGACACTTTTCAGCAAGTTGCAATCATGTAATACAGAAATAAACAGTTTTTCAAAAACAAGGTCTAAGTCATGTTTGAGTCACTCTGTAAGTACCATTTTGCTGTACTGTTTAATCTCGATGAAAGGAACATTGTTGACACTTTTCAGCAAGTTGCAATCATGAAATACAGAAATAAATAGTTTTTCCCAAACAAGGCCTAAATCATGTTTGATGCACTCTGTAAGTACCGTTTTTGCTGTACTGCTTATTCAGGATGATAGGAACACTGTTGACACTTTTCAGCAAGTTGCAATTGTGTAATACAGAAATAAACACTTTTTCAAAAACAAGGTCACTCTGTTAAGTACCATGTACTGTTTAAACTCGATAAAAGGAACACTGTTGACACTTTTCAGCAAGTTGCAATCATGAAATACAGAAATAAACAGTTTTCCAAAAACAAGGTCAAAGTCATGTTTGATATACTCTGTAAGTACCATTTTGCTGTACTGTTTAATCTCGATTAAAGGAACATTGTTGACACTTTTCAGCAAGTTGCAATCATGAAATACAGAAATAAATAGTTTTTCCCAAACAAGGCCTAAATCATGTTTGATGCACTCTGTAAGTCCCATTTTTGCTGTACTGCTTAATCAGGATGATAGGAGCACTGTTGACACTTTTCAGCAAGTTGCAATCATGAAATACAGAAATAAACCGTTTTTCAAAAACAAGGTCATTCTGTTAAGTACCATTTTGCTGTACTGTTTAAACTCGATGAAAGGAAAACTGTTGACACTTTTCAGCAAGTTGCAATCATGAAATACAGAAATAAATAGTTTTTCCCACACAAGGCCTAATTCATGTTTGATGCACTCTGTAAGTACCATTTTTGCTGTACTGCTTAATCAGGATGATAGGAACACTGTGGACACTTTTCAGCAAGTTGCAATCCTGAAATACAGAAATAAACCGTTTTCACAAACAAGGTCTAAGTCATGTTTGATGCACTCTGTAAGTACCATTTTTGCTGTACTGCTCAATCAGGATGATAGGAAAACTATGGACACTTTTCAGCAAGTTGCAATCATGAAATAATGAAATAAACCGTTTTTCACAAACAAGGTCTAAGTCATGTTTGATGCACTCTGTAAGTACCATTTTGCTGTACTGTTTAAAGTCGATGAAAGGAACACTGTTGACACTTTTCAGCAAGTTGCAATCATGAAATACAGAAATAAACAGTTTTTCAAAAACAAGGTCATTCTGTTAAGTACAATTTTGCTGTACTGTTTAATCTCGATGAAAGGAACATTGTTGACACTTTTCAGCAAGTTGCAATCATGAAATACAGAAATAAACAGTTTTTCAAAAACAAGGTCACTCTGTTAAGTACCATTTTGCTGTACTGTTTAAACTCGATAAAAGGAATACAGAAATAAACCGTTTTTCACAAACAAGGTCTAAGTCATGTTTGATGCACTCTGTAAGTACCATTTTTGCTGTACTGCTTAATCTCGATGAAAGGAACATTGTTGACACTTTTCAGCAAGTTGCAATCATGAAATACAGAAATAAATAGTTTTTTCCCAAACAAGGCCTACATCATGTTTGATGCACTCTGTAAGTACCGTTTATGCTGTACTGCTTATTCAGGATGATAGGAACACTGTTGACACTTTTCAGCAAGTTGCAATCATGTAATACAGAAATAAACAGTTTTTCAAAAACAAGGTCACTCTGTTAATTACCATTTTGCTGTACTGTTTAAACTCGATGAAAGGAAAACTGTTGACACTTTTCAGCATGTTGCAATCATGAAATACAGAAATAAATAGTTTTTCCCAAACAAGGCCTAATTCATGTTTGATGCACTCTGTAAGTACCATTTTTGCTGTACTGCTTAATCAGGATGATAGGAACACTGTGGACACTTTTCAGCAAGTTGCATTCATGTAATACAGAAATAAAGTTTTTCAAAAACAAGGTCACTCTGTTAAGTACCATTTTGCTGTACTGTTTTAACTCGATGAAAGGAACACTGTTGACACTTTTCAGCAAGTTGCAATCATGAAATACTGAAATAAACCGTTTTTCACAAACAAGGTCTAAGTCATGTTTGATGCACTCTGTAAGTACCATTTTGCTGTACTGTTTAATCTCGATGAAAGGAACATTGTTGACACTTTTCAGCAAGTTGCAATAATGAAATACAGAAATAAATATTTTTTCCCAAACAAGGCCTAAATCATGTTTGATGCACTCTGTAAGTACCATTTTTGCTGTACTGCTTAATCAGGATGATAGGAACACTGTGGACACTTTTCAGCAAGTTGCAATCATGAAATACTGAAATAAACCGTTTTTCACAAACAAGGTCTAAGTCATGTTTGATGCACTCTGTAAGTACCATTTTGCTGTACTGTTTAATCTCGATGAAAGGAACATTGTTGACACTTTTCAGCAAATTGCAATCATGAAATACAGAAATAAATAGTTTTTCCCAAGCAAGGCCTAAATCATGTTTGATGCACTCTGTAAGTACCGTTTTTGCTGTACTACTTATTCAGGATGATAGGAACACTGTTGACACTTTTCAGCAAGTTGCAATTGTGTAAAACAGAAATAAACACTTTTTCAAAAACAAGGTCATTCTGTAAAGTACCATTTTTGCTGTACTGTTTAAACTCGATGGAAAGGAACACTGTTGACACTTTTCAGCAAGTTGCAATCATGAAATACAGAAATAAACAGTTTTTCAAAAACAAGGTCAAGGTCATATTTGAGTCACTCTGTAAGTACCATTTTGCTGTACTGTTTAATCTCGATGAAAGGAACATTGTTGACACTTTTCAGCAAGTTGCAATCATGAAATACAGAAATAAATAGTTTTTCCCAAACAAGGCCTAAATCATGTTTGATGCACTCTGTAAGTACCATTTATGCTGTACTGCTTAGTCAGGATGATAGGAACACTGTGGACACTTTTCAGCAAGTTGCAATCATGAAATACAGAAATAACCCATTTTTCACAAACAAGGTCTAAGTCATGTTTGATGCACTCTGTAAGTACCATTTTGCTGTACTGCTTAATCTCGATGAAAGGAACATTGTTGACACTTTTAAGCAAGTTGCAATCATGAAATACAGAAATAAATAGTTTTTCCCAAACAAGGCCTAAATCATGTTTGATGCACTCTGTAAGTACCATTTTTGCTGTACTGCTTAATCAGGATGATAGGAACACTGTGGACACTTTTCAGCAAGTTGCAATCATGAAATACTGAAATAAACCGTTTTTCACAAACAAGGTCTAAGTCATGTTTGATGCACTCTGTAAGTACCATTTTGCTGTACTGTTTAATCTCGATGAAAGGAACATTGTTGACACTTTTCAGCAAATTGCAATCATGAAATACAGAAATAAATAGTTTTTCCCAAACAAGGCCTAAATCATGTTTGATGCACTCCGTAAGTACCGTTTTTGCTGTACTGCTTATTCAGGATGATAGGAACACTGTTGACACTTTTCAGCTGGTTGCAATCATGTAATACAGAAATAACCAGTTTTTCAAAAACAAGGTCACTCTGTTAAGTATCATTTGCTGTACTGTTTAAACTCGATGAAAGGAACACTGTTGACACTTTTCAGCAAGATGCAATCATGAAATACAGAAATAAACAGTTTTTCAAAAACAAGGTCAAAGTCACGTTTGATGCACTCTGTAAGTACCATTTTTTTGTACTGCTTAATCAGGATGATAGGAGCACTGTTGACACTTTTCAGCAAGTTGCAATTATGAAATACAGAAATAAACAGTTTTTCAAAAACAAGGTCTAAGTCATGTTTGAGTGACTCTGTAAGTACCATTTTGCTGTACTGTTTAATCTCGATGTAAGGGAATACCCCCCTGATTTCGACAAAATAACATGGCAACATATTGGCATAGCACTAATCATACACACGATTGCAAAAACCACCCAAAGCGGCCCATCTCCGGGCCAATCATATGGCAATTTTCCGATGGCAATTGCCAATTGTAAAATCCCAAATTTCCTTTAGATGGCGAGCGTGCTCCACCTTGGATTTTCATACAGCAAATGATACCCAATTCTTACCCAAGTCTCAGATTTTGATAAAATGATTTTTTTTGTTGAAAACTTAGCACTTTGTAAAAAAGTGGTTTCTGGACCGTTTTTCGAATTTTTTTCGATTGTTATGTCAATTACACATGTATAAGAGCTGTATGAACATGCTTCTGACGTTTTTTATTGACGTCGTTTTTTGGGTTGCTTTTGCTTGTGCACAAGGCATATGTTTTGTGCATTTTGAATATGATTTCATAGGAAAAAAGTGACATTTTTTTAAAAATTTTTTTGCAAAATGACATATCCAATGCTTTTTTTTGTCGATTGTGAAAGTATTGCATGTGCCAAATCACAGGAAATATCCAATAGATAGCTAAAGCTCTCCGCAGTGAATTTTCATATTGCAAATGTAACACAATTCAAGTCCCAAGAGTCAAATTTAGAAAAAATGACATATTTTTTGAAAACTTTTCAACCCTTAAAAAGTGGTTTCTGGACCGTTTTTCGAATTTTTTTTGATTTTTATGTCAATTACACATGTATAAGAGCTGTATGGACATACTTTTGACATATTTTATTGACATAATTTTTTGGGTTGTTTTTGCTTGTGCATAAGGCATATGTTTTGTGCATTTGGAATATGATTTCATAGGAAGTCAAAAGTGACATATTTGCTTGTGCATAAGGCATATGATTTGTGCATTTGGAATATGATTTCATAGGAAGTCAAAAGTGACATATTTATATTTTTTGCCAAATGCCATTAGAAATGTGCAAATGAAATGTCCAATTCTTTTTTTGTCAATTATACATGTATGAAAGTATTGAATGTGCCAAATCAGTATGTTTGTCCGTTTGCCATGTACGATCATAGGAAGTCGGTTTACAAACCCAAAAGTCAGTGAACCATGGTCCAAATGGCATTTATACTGCCCAAATGATATATATCCCTATGTTAAGCCATGAATCAACGCAGATGGTCTACTTGTCATGTATGATGAGGGAGAAGTGGGACTCTGTTGCTTTTAACATTTTTTACGAATTTGACATGCTCAGAATGCATAATTGACTGGCCCGATGATCTCGGGATGGCCGTGCAGTGACTGTGGTTCCTCTCCATCGCTCGTTGTGTTGATTTCATCATGTCAACTTTGGTGATATTTTTTGCTGTTGAATCATATTGCAAATGCGCGTTACATTTGCAATATTGCGCGTTACGTTTGCAATATGATTTAATGGGCATTTAGGATCACGAATTTAGGCATGCTCAAAAATACTGCAGAAATGCATTATTGACTGGCTCGATGAACTCGGGATGGCCGGGCAGTGACTGTGGTTCCTCTCCATTGCTCGTCACCCAGCAGTCAGCGTCCATCAGTCAATTAGATGTCAATCTGACACCAAACTGATAGCATCTGACACCAAATCCACTTTTTCCAACTCGTATAGAAGCCAACTATCACATATGTCAGAGAAGGCCCATAACTCACAGTGCTTTCAATTTTAACCATAAAAAAACATAAAACACATAGTTACGTTATAGCTGCGGGTCCAGCTCTGACATTATGTGTAGGCCTATGTGAGGCGACCCCGAATCCCAAGTTTCGGCTCGATAGGTCATTCGGTGCCCGAGCAATGGCCTTAATTGGTGCTGAAAATCCACTTTTTCAGGGCGTTACTACGGGGTCCCTGAATGAGCTATCGGACAGAGACATTGGGGTCCGTCTCTATGGGCCGAGGCGGTTTCAATGCACCTAGTCTTGCGACTCTGGGACATTTCTACATGTCGCCATGTCCGTGATATTCAAAATGAATTGAAAATATTGCAAATGTACGAGGCGGTTTCTCGGTCAGAGAACCTTCTAGAGCCCCATAAATCGCCGTGCACTATCGACTTGAGCTCTAGAACAGGTTTCTAAAATTTCGGAGCTCTAGGTCTGACAGTTCTTGAATCGTTTGAACGAAAGTAACTATTGAAGGCGGTATAAGCCTCTAAGCCCCACACTATGTACCTATGGCCAAATTGTGTGTGTGTGTTTTTGTTTTTTTTTGCAAAAAGAATAGACACACTTTGTCTTTGGGGTAGGCATATACAGAATCCTGAATACGAAGTCTCTACCTTAAGAATTGACTGAATGACACATGGTTGAGTTGTGTGATTTTCACTATCTGCAGGTGGCAATATGACAATAGCTCTTGGGTGTTTTTAACCACTTCCGGTTGTCACAGGAAGCTCTTGCTTCACACACGTTGTCTTTGGGGTAGACATAAACAGAATCCTGAATAAGAAGTCTCTACCTTAAGAATTGACTAAGTAACAGATGGTTGAGTTGCATGATTTTCACTATGCGCACGTAATATGACAATAGCTCTTGGGTGTTTTTAACCACTTCCGGTTGTCACAGGAAGCTCTTGCTTCACACACGTTGTCTTTGGGGTAGACATAAACAGAATCCTGAATAAGAAGTCTCTACCTTAAGAATTGACTGAGTAACAGATGGTTGAGTTGCATGATTTTCACTATTTGCAGGTGGAAATATGACAATAGCTCTAGGCTGTTTTAACCACTTCCCGTTGTCACAGGAAGTTCTTACTCAACACACGTTGTCTTTGGGGTAGACATAAACAGAATCCTGAATAAGAAGTCTCTACCTTAAGAATTGACTGAGTAACAGATGGTTGAGTTGCGTGATTTTCACCATGCGCACGTAATATGACAATAGCTCTTGGGTGATTTTAACCACTTCCGGTTGTCACAGGAAGCTCTTGCTTCACACACGTTGTCTTTGGGGTAGACATAAACAGAATCCTGAATAAGAAGCCTCTACCTTAAGAATTGACTGAGTAACAGATGGTTGAGTTGCGTGATTTTCACTATTTGCAGGTGGCAATATGACAATAGCTCTAGGCTGTTTTAACCACTTCCCGTTGTCACAGGAAGTTCTTACTCAACACACGTTGTCTTTGGGGTAGACATAAACAGAATCCTGAATAAGAAGTCTCTACCTTAAGAATTGACTGAGTAACAGATGGTTGAGTTGCTTGATTTTCACTATGCGCACTTAATATGACAATAGCTCTTGGGTGATTTTAACCACTTCCAGTTGTCACAGGAAGCTCTTGCTTCACACACGTTGTCTTTGGGGTAGACATAAACAGAATCCTGAATAAGAAGCCTCTACCTTAAGAATTGACTGAGTAACAGATGGTTGAGTTGCGTGATTTTCACTATGCGCACGTAATATGACAATAGCACTTGGGTGTTTTTAACCACTTCCGGTTGTCACAGGAAGCTCTTGCTTCACACACGTTGTCTTTGGGGTAGACATAAACAGAATCCTGAATATAAAGTCTCTACCTTAAGAATTGACTGAATGACAGATGGTTGAGTTGCGTGATTTTCACTATCTGCAGGTGGCCATATGACAAAAGCTCTAGGCTGTTTTTAACAACTTCCGGTTGTCACAGGAAGCTCTTGCTTCACACACGCTGTCTTTGGGGTAGACATAAACAGAATCCTGAATAAGAAGCCTCTACCTTAAGAATTGACTGATCAACAGATGGTTGAGTTGCGTGATTTTCACTATGCGCACGTAATATGACAATAGCACTTGGGTGTTTTTAACCACTTCCGGTTGTCACAGGAAGCTCTTGCTTCACACACGTTGTCTTTGGGGTAGACAGAAACAGAATCCTGAATAAGAAGTCTCTACCTTAAGAATTGACTGAGTAACAGATGGTTGAGTTGCGTGATTTTCACTATGTGCACGTAATATGACAATAGCTCTTCGGTGATTTTAACCACTTCCGGTTGTCACAGGAAGCTCTTGCTTCACACACGTTGTCTTTGGGGTAGACATAAACAGAATCCTGAATAAGAAGTCTCTACCTTAAGAATTGACTGAGTAACAGATGGTTGAGTTGCATGATTTTCACTATTTGCAGGTGGAAATATGACAATAGCTCTAGGCTGTTTTAACCACTTCCCGTTGTCACAGGAAGTTCTTACTCAACACACGTTGTCTTTGGGGTAGACATAAACAGAATCCTGAATAAGAAGTCTCTACCTTAAGAATTGACTGAGTAACAGATGGTTGAGTTGCGTGATTTTCACCATGCGCACGTAATATGACAATAGCTCTTGGGTGATTTTAACCACTTCCGGTTGTCACAGGAAGCTCTTGCTTCACACACGTTGTCTTTGGGTTAGACATAAACAGAATGCTGAATAAGAAGCCTCTACCTTAAGAATTGACTGAGTAACAGATGGTTGAGTTGCGTGATTTTCACTATCTGCAGGTGGCCATATGACAATCTCTCTAGGCTGTTTTTAACCACTTCCGGTTGTCACAGGAAGCTCTTGCTTCACACACGTTGTCTTTGGGGTAGACAGAAACAGAATCCTGAATAAGAAGCCTCTACCTTAAGAATTGACTGAGTAACAGATGGTTGAGTTGCGTGATTTTCACTATGCTCACGTAATATGACAATAGCTCTTGGGTGTTTATAACCACTTCCGGTTGTCACAGGAAGCTCTTGCTTCACACACGTTGTCTTTGGGGTAGACATAAACATAATCCTGAATAAGAAGTCTCTACCTTAAGAATTGACTGAGTAACAGATGGTTGAGTTGCGTGATTTTCACTATCTGCAGGTTGACCATATGACAATAGCTCTAGGCTGTTTTAACCACTTCCCGTTGTCACAGGAAGTTCTTACTCAACACACGTTGTCTTTGGAGTATACATAAACATAATCCTGAATAAGAAGTCTCTACCTTAAGAATTGACTGAGTAACAGATGGTTGAGTTGCGTGATTTTCACTATCTGCAGGTGGCAATATGACAATAGCTCTAGGCTATTTTTAACAACTTCCGGTTGTCACAGGAAGCTCTTGCTTCACACACGTTGTCTTTGGGGTAGACAGAAACAGAATCCTGAATAAGAAGCCTCTACCTTAAGAATTCACTGAGTAACAGATGGTTGAGTTGCGTGATTTTCACTATGCTCACATAATATGACAATAGCTCTTGGGTGTTTATAACCACTTCCGGTTGTCACAGGAAGCTCTTGCTTCACACACGTTGTCTTTGGGGTAGACATAAACAGAATCCTGAATAAGAAGTCTCTACCTTAAGAATTGACTGAGTAACAGATGGTTGAGTTGCGTGATTTTCACTATATGCAGGTGGCAATATGACAATAGCTCTAGGCTGTTTTAACCACTTCCCGTTGTCACAGGAAGTTCTTACTCAACACACGTTGTCTTTGGGGTATACATAAACAGAATCCTGAATAAGAAGTCTCTACCTTAAGAATTGACTGAGTAACAGATGGTTGAGTTGCATGATTTTCACTATCTGCAGGTGGCAATATGACAATAGCTCTAGGCTATTTTTAACAACTTCCGGTTGTCACAGGAAGCTCTTGCTTCACACACGTTGTCTTTGGGGTAGACATAAACAAAATCCTGAATAAGAAGTCTCTACCTTAAGAATTGACTGAGTAACAGATGGTTGAGTTGCGTGATTTTCACTATGCACACGTAATATGACAATAGCTCTTGGGTGATTTTAACCACTTCCGGTTGTCACAGGAAGATCTTGCTTCACACACGTTGTCTTTGGGGTAGACATAAATATAATCCTGAATAAGGAGTCTCTACCTTAAGAAATGACTCAGTAACAGATGGTTGAGTTGCGTGATTTTCACTATCTGCAGGTTGACCATATGACAATAGCTCTAGGCTGTTTTAACCACTTCCCGTTGTCACAGGAAGTTCTTACTCAACACACGTTGTCTTTGGGGTATACATAAACAGAATCCTGAATAAGAAGTCTCTACCTTAAGAATTGACTGAGTAACAGATGGTTGAGTTGCGTGATTTTCACTATCTGCAGGTGGCAATATGACAATAGCTCTAGGCTATTTTTAACAACTTCCGGTTGTCACAGGAAGCTCTTGCTTCACACACGTTGTCTTTGGGGTAGACATAAACAGAATCCTGAATAAGAAGTCTCTACCTTAAGAATTGACTGAGTAACAGATGGTTGAGTTGCGTGATTTTC
>NW_021822368.1:2500-29742 GCF_901001165.1 Salmo trutta | reverse complement strand
GTAGGAGGGAGGAGGGGAGGAGATATGAGGGGAGGAGGGAGGAGGGGAGGAGTGGAGATGGTAGGAGGTAGAAGGGAGGAGGGGAGGTGGTAGGAGGGAGGAGGGGAGGAGATATGAGGGGAGGAGGTAGGGGGGAGATGGTGGAAGCAGCCAGGTCACCTGTGATTACAAGTCAGTATTCGACATCCATCCATGTAGGAGGATGTTGGGAATGACGTGGAAACCGGCCACTAGGGGCACTGTTAACTTCAAGAAGCATTCGGTTTTGCTGGGAGTTGTGGACGCTGATGTCAGATTGGCCTAAGCATCTGCCTCTGATTTCAAAGGTTGCAGGATTTTAATATTTTTGTTTTAACCCTATCCCAAACCTTAACCCTTACCTTAACCATTCATAACCCTATCCCAAACCTTAACCCTTACCTTAACCATTCATAACCCTATCCCAAACCTTAACCCTTACCTTAACCATTCATAACCCTATCCCAAACCTTAACCCTTGCCTTAACCATTCATAACCAAATCAAATCAAATCAAATGTATTTATAAAGCCCTTCTTACATCAGCTGATGTCTCAAAGTGCTGTACAGAAACCCAGCCTAAAACCCCAAACAGCAAGCAATGCAGCTGTAGAAGCATGGTGGCTAGGAAAAACTCCCTAGAAAGGCCAGAACCTAGGAAGAAACCTAGAGAGGAACCAGGCTATGAGGGGTGGCCAGTCCTCTTCTGGCTGTGCCAGGTGGAGATTATAATAGAACACGGCCAAGATGTTCAAATGTTCATAGATGACCAGCAGGGTCAAATAATAATAATCACAGTGGTTGTAGAGGGTGCAACAGAGCAGCACCTCAGGAGTAAATGTCAGTTGGCTTTTCATAGCCGATCTTTCAGAGTATCTCTACCGCTCCTGCTGTCTCTAGAGAGTTGAAAACAGCAGGTCTGGGACAGGTAGCACGTCCGGTGAACAGGTTAGGTTTCCATAGCCGCAGGCAGAACAGTTGAAACTGGGGCAGCAGCACGGCCAGGTGACTTGGGACAGCAAGGAGTTATCAGGCCAGGTAGTCCTGAGGCATGATCCTAGGGCTCAAGTCCTCCGAGAGAAAGAAAGAAAGAAAGAATTATAGAGAGCATACTTAAATTCACACAGGACACCGGATAAGACAGGATAAATACTTCAGATATAACAGACTGACCCTAGCCCCCCGACACATAAACTACTACAGCATAAATACTGGAGGCTGAGACAGGAGGGGTCGAGAGACACTGTGGCCCCATCTGACGATACCCCTGGACAGGGCCAAACAGGCAGTATATAACCCCACCCACTTTGCCAAAGCACAGCCCCCACAACACAAGAGGGATATCTTCAACCACCAACTTACCATCCTGAGACAAGGCTGAGTATAACCCACAAAGATCTCCGCCACGGCACAACCCAAGGGGGGGGCGCCAACCCAGACAGGAAGATCATGTCAGTGACTCAACCCACTCAAGTGACGCACCCCTCCTAGGGACGGCATGGTAGAGCACCAGTAAGCCAGTGACTCAGCCCCTGTAATAGGGTTAGAGGCAGAGAATCCCAGTGGCGAGAGGGGAACCGGCCAGGCAGAGACAGCAAGGGTGGTTCGTTGCTCCAGTGCCTTTTCGTTCATCTTCACACTCCTGGGCAAGACTACACTCAATCATAGGATCTACTGAAGAGATGAGTCTTCAATAAAGACTTAAATGTTGAGACCAAGTCTACGTCTCTCACATGGGTAGGCAGACCATTCCATAAAAATGGAGCTCTGTAGGAGAAAGCCCTGCCTCCAGCTGTTTGCTTAGAAATTCTAGGGACAGTAAGGAGGCCTGCGTCTTGTGACCGTAGCGTACGTGTTGGTATGTACGGCAGGACCAAATTGGAAAGATAGGTAGGAGCAAGCCCATGTAATGCTTTGTTGGTTAGCAGTAAAACCTTGAAATCAGCCCTTGCCTTAACAGGAAGCCAGTGTAGGGATGCTAGCACTGGAGTAATATGATCACATTTTTTGGTTCTAGTCAAGATTCTAGCAGCTGTGTTTAGCACTAACTGAAGTTTATTTAGTGCTTTATCCCGGTAGCCGGAAAGTAGAGCATTGCAGTTGTCTAACCTAGAAGTGACAAAAGCATGGATTCATTTTAATAACCCTATCCCAAACCTTAACCCTTACCTGAACCATTCATAGCCCTATCCCAAACCTTAACCCTTACCTGAACCATTCATAGCCCTATCCCAAACCTTAACCCTTACCTGAACCATTCATAACCCTATCCCAAACCTTAATCCTTACATGAACAATTCATAACCCTATCCCAAACCTTAACACTTACCTGAACCATTCATAACCCTATCCCAAACCTTAACCCTTACCTGAACCATTCATAACCCTATCCCAAACCTTAACAATTACCTTAACCGTTCATAACCCTATCCCAAACCTTCACCCTTACATTAACCATTCAGAGTTTAAAATGTTGAGTTAATCCCTGAATTTTGTCCTAAATTTAAGAATTCAGAGTTAATGCCTAAAATTAACCTTAAACACTTCAAAATCTGACATTTGGAAGACTTTCGAAATGTGACGTTTGGAACACTTTCGAAATGTGACTTTTGAGAAACATGGATGAACGTCTAATTCGGAGTTGAGACTGTGAGAGCTGGTAGGGTGCGGGAGACCTTTGGCCGTAATCATATGGGTCAGTAAGCCAGGGGTCCACACACACATACAAACACACACACACACACACACACACACACACACACACACACACACACACACACACACACACACACACACACACACACACACACACACACACACACACACACACACACACACATGGTCAATATTTATATTGGAGTCAATCTAAGATGAGACCTTGCTTCATTAAAAGTCCTCCTCTGGGAGAGCAACTCACTGAAATGCAAATACAAGTATATACACACGCAAGCACACACACACAAACACACACAGACACAAGCACACACACACACACACACACACACACACACACACACAAACACAGACACACCCACACATGCTACATATATGTAATTCTACCATAATACACAAAATCCTGCATATTCAGTAGGCAGAGACAACATTCTTCGACTGGAAGGTGGAATCATCTTTCCTGTCAATATTTTTAGCATTCAGTGATTCACCAGCCATTGTGAGCTCAGTGATAGAGCAAGGACAATAGGCCACTCTGTTAGTGTGTTGTGATGATGGTATAACAATGGAGTGGGCAGATGATGAGACACCTGGTCCAGACACACCTGCTCCAGACACACCTGCTCCAGACACACCTGGTCCAGACACACCTGGACCAGACACACCTGGTCCAGACACACCTGGTCCAGACACACCTGGTCCAGACACACCTACTCCAGACACACCTGGTCCCGACACACCTGGTCCAGACACACCAGCTCCAGACACACCTGCTCCTAACACAGCTGCTCCTAACACACCTGCTCCTGACACACCTGCTCCAGACACACCTGCTCCAGACACACCTCCTCCTGAGACACCTGCTCCAGACACACCTGCTCCAGACACACCTGCTCCTGAGACACCTGCTCCTGAGACACCTGCTCCTGAGACACCTGCTCCAGACACACCTGTTCCAGACACACCTGCTCCTAATACACCTGCTCCAGACACAGCTGCTCCTAACACACCTGCTCCTAACACACCTGCTCCAGACACACCTGGTCCAGACACACCTGGTCCAGACACGCCTGCTCCAGACACACCTGATCCAGACACACCTGCTCCTGAAACACCTGCTCCTGAAACACCTGCTCCAGACACACCTGCTCCAGACACACCTACCCCAGACACACCTACACCAGAAACACCTGCTCCTAACACACCTGCTCCTAACACACCTGGTCCAGACACACCTGCTCCTGACACACCTGCTCCTAAGACACACCTGCTCCTAATACACCTGCTCCTAACACACCTGCTCCTGAGACACCTGCTCCTAACACACCTGCTCCTAACACACCTGCTTCAGACACACCTGCTCCAGACACACCTGCTCCAGACACACCTGCTCCTGACACACCTGCTCCAGACACACCTGCTCCAGACACACCTGCTCCAGACACACCTGGTCCAGACACACCTGCTCCTAACACACCTGCTCCTAAGACACCTGCTCCAGACACACCTGCTCCAGACACACCTGCTCCAGACACACCTGCTCCTGAGACACCTGCTCCAGACACACCTGCTCCTGAGACACCTGCTCCTGAGAAACCTGCTCCAGACACACCTGCTCCGAACACACCTGCTCCAGACACACCTACTCCAGACACACTTGCTCCAGACACACCTGCTCCAGACACACCTGTTCCAGACACACCTGCTCCTAATACACCTGCTCCTAAGACACACCTGCTCCTAATAAACCTGCTCCTAACACACCTGCTCCAGACACAGCTGCTCCTAACACACCTGCTCCTAACACACCTGCTCCAGACACACCTGGTCCAGACACACCTGGTCCAGACACGCCTGGTCCAGACACACCTGCTCCAGACACACCTGCTCCAGACACACCTACCCCAGACACACCTACACCAGAAACACCTGCTCCTAACACAACTGCTCCTAACACACCTGGTCCAGACACACCTGCTCCTGACACACCTGCTCCTAAGACACACCTGCTCCTAATACACCTGCTCCTAACACACCTGCTCCTGAGACACCTGCTCCTAACACACCTGCTCCAGACACACCTACTCCAGACACACTTGCTCCAGACACACCTGCTCCAGACACACCTGTTCCAGACACACCTGCTCCTAATACACCTGCTCCTAAGACACACCTGCTCCTAATAAACCTGCTCCTAACACACCTGCTCCAGACACAGCTGCTCCTAACACACCTGCTCCAGACACACCTGCTCCAGACACACCTGGTCCAGACACACCTGGTCCAGACACGCCTGGTCCAGACACACCTGCTCCAGACACACCTGCTCCAGACACACCTACCCCAGACACACCTACACCAGAAACACCTGCTCCTAACACAACTGCTCCTAACACACCTGGTCCAGACACACCTGCTCCAGACACAGCTGCTCCTAACACACCTGCTCCTAACACACCTGCTCCAGACACACCTGGTCCAGACACACCTGGTCCAGACATGCCTGGTCCAGACACACCTGCTCCGGACACACCTACTCCTAACACACCTGATCCAGACACACCTGCTCCTGAAACACCTGCTCCAGACACACCTGCTCCAGACACACCTACCCCAGACACACCTACACCAGAAACACCTGCTCCTAACACAACTGCTCCTAACACACCTGGTCCAGACACACCTGCTCCTGACACACCTGCTCCTAAGACACACCTGCTCCTAATACACCTGCTCCTAACACACCTGCTCCTGAGACACCTGCTCCTAACACACCTGCTCCTAACACACCTGCTTCAGACACACCTGCTCCAGACACACCTGCTCCAGGTACACCTGCTCCTGACACACCTGCTCCAAACACACCTGCTCCAGACACACCTGCTCCAGACACACCTGGTCCAGACACACCTGCTCCTGAGACACCTGCTCCTAACACACCTGCTCCTAAGACACCTGCTCCAGACACACCTGCTCTAGACACACCTGCTCCTGAGACACCTGCTCCAGACACACCTGCTCCTGAGACACCTGCTCCTGAGAAACCTGCTCCAGACACACCTGCTCCTAACACACCTGCTCCAGACACACCTACTCCAGACACACTTGCTCCAGACATACCTGCTGCAGACACACCTGCTCCAGACACACCTGGTCCAGACACACCTGCTCCAGACACACCTACTCCAGACACACCTGCTCCATACACACCTGCTCCAGACACACCTACTCCAGACACACCTGCTCCATACATACCTGCTCCTAACACACCTGCTCCAGACACACCTGCTCCAGACACACCTGCTCCAGACACACCTGCTCCAGACACACCTACTCCAGACACACCTACACCAGACACACCTGTTCCTAACACACCTGCTCCTAACACACCTGCTCCTAACACACCTGCTCCAGACACACCTGCTCCTGAGACACCTGCTCCTAACACACATGCACCTGAGACACCTGCTCCAGACACACCTGCTCCAGACACACCTGCTCCAGACACACCTGCTCCTGACACACCTGGTCCAGACACACCTGCTCCAGACACACCTGCTCCAGACACACCTGCTCCAGACACACCTGCTCTAGACACACCTGTTCCAGACACACCTGGTCCAGACACACCTGCTCCAGACACACCTACTCCAGACACACCTGCTCCATACACACCTGCTCCAGACACACCTACTCCAGACACATCTGCTCCATACATACCTGCTCCTAACACACCTGCTCCAGACACACCTGCTCCTAAGACACCTGCTCCTAAGACACCTACTCCAGACACACCTGCTCCAGACACACCTGCTCCAGACACACCTGCTCCAGACACACCTACTCCAGACACACCTACACCAGACACACCTGCTCCAGACACACCTGCTCCTAAGACACCTGCTCCAGACACACCTGCTCCAGACACACCTGCTCCAGACACACCTGGTGCAGACACACCTGCTCCAGACACACCTGCTCCAGACACACCTGCTCCAGACACACCTGGTCCAGACACACCTGCTCCAGACACACCTGCTCCTGACACACCTGGTCCAGACACACCTACTCCAGAGACACCTGCTCCTAACACACCTGCTCCTAACACACCTGCTCCAGACACACCTGCTCCATACACACCTGCTCCAGACACACCATCTCCTAACACACCTACTCCAGACACACCTGCTCTAGACACACCTGCTCCAGACACACCTACTCCAGACACACCTGCTCCAGACACACCTACTCCAGACACACCTGATCCATACACACCTGCTCCAGACACACCATCTCCTAACACACCTACTCCAGACACACCTGCTCTAGACACACCTGCTCCAGACACACCTGGTCCGGACACACCTGCTCCAGACACACCTACTCCAGACACACCTGCTCCATGCACACCTGCTCCAGACACACCTACTCCAGACACACCTGCTCCATACATACCTGCTCCTAACACACCTGCTCCAGACACACCTGCTCCTAAGATACCTGCTCCTAAGACACCTACTCCAGACACACCTGCTCCAGACACACCTGCTCCAGACACACCTGCTCCAGACACATCTACTCCAGACACAACTGTTCTTATCACACCTGCTCCTAAGACACCTGCTCCTAACACACCTGGTCCAGACACACCTATTCCTGAGACACCTGCTCCTAACACACATGCACCTGAGACACCTGCTCCAGACACACCTGCTCCAGACACACCTACTCTAGACACACCTGCTCCAGACACACCTGCTCCAGACACATCTACTCCAGACACACCTGTTCTTATCACACCTGCTCCTAAGACACCTGCTCCTAACACACCTGGTCCAGACACACCTATTCCTGAGACACCTGCTCCTAACACACATGCACCTGAGACACCTGCTCCATACACACCTGCTCCAGACACACCATCTCCTAACACACCTACTCCAGACACAACTGCTCTAGACACACCTGCTCCAGACACACCTTGTCCAGACACACCTGCTCCAGACACACCTACTCCAGACACACCTGCTCCATACACACCTGCTCCAGACACACCTGGTCCAGACACACCTGGTCCAGACCCACCTGCTCCAGACACACCTGCTCCTAATACACCTGGTCCAGATACACCTGCTCCAGACACACCTGCTCCAGACACACCTGCTCCAGACACACCTGCTCCAGACACACCTGCTCCTGAGACACACCTGCTCCAGACACACCTGCTCCAGAATCATTATTATGGCTAGTGTATGTAGGGAGCGGCAGGTAGCCTAGGGGTTAAGAGTGTTGGGCCAGTAATTGCAAAGTTGCTTGTTCGTATCCCCGAGCCACCTGCTCCTAACACACATGCACCTGAGACACCTGCTCCAGACACACCTGCTCCAGACACACCTGCTCCAGACACACCTGCTCCTGACACACCTGGTCCAGACACATCTGCTCCAGACACACCTGCTCCAGATACACCTGGTGCAGGCACACCTGCTCCAGACACACCTGCTCCTAACACACCTGCTCCTGACACACCTGCTCCAGACATACCTGCTCCTGACACACCTGGTCCAGACACACGTGCTCCTGACACACCTGGTCCAGACACACCTGCTCCAGACACACCTGGTCCAGACACACCTGCTCCAGACACACCTGCTCCAGACACACCTGCTCCAGACACACCTGCTCCTGACACACCTGGTGCAGACACACCTACTCCAGAGACACCTGCTCCAGACACACCTGCTCCATACACACCTGCTCTAGACACACCTGGTCCTGACACACCTGCTCCAGACACACCTGCTCCTAACACACCTACTCCAGACACACCTGCTCTAGACACACCTGCTCCAGACACACCCGGTCCAGACACACCTGCTCCAGACACACCTACTCCAGACACACCTGCTCCATACACACCTGCTCCATACACACCTGCTCCAGACACACCATCTCCTAACACACCTACTCCAGACACAACTGCTCTAGACACACCTGCTCCAGACATACCTTGTCCAGACACACCTGCTCCAGACACACCTACTCCAGACACACCTGCTCCATACACACCTGCTCCAGACACACCTACTCCAGACACACCTGCTCCATACATACCTGCTCCTAACACACCTGCTCCAGACACACCTGCTCCTAAGACAGCTGCTCCTAAGACACCTACTCCAGACACACCTGGTCCAGACACACCTGCTCCAGACACACCTACTCCAGACACACCTGCTCCATACACACCTGCTCCAGACACACCTACTCCAGACACACCTGCTCCATACATACCTGCTCCTAACACACCTGCTCCAGACACACCTGCTCCAGACACACCTGCTCCAGACACACCTACTCCAGACACACCTACACCAGACACACCTGTTCCTAACACACCTGCTCCTAACACACCTGGTCCAGGCACACCTGCTCCTGAGACACCTGCTCCTAACACACATGCACCTGAGACACCTGCTCCAGACACACCTGCTCCAGACACACATGCTCCAGACACACCTGATCCATACACACCTGCTCCAGACACACCATCTCCTAACACACCTACTCCAGACACACCTGCTCTAGACACACCTGCTCCAGACACACCTGGTCCGGACACACCTGCTCCAGACACACCTACTCCAGACACACCTGCTCCATGCACACCTGCTCCAGACACACCTACTCCAGACACACCTGCTCCATACATACCTGCTCCTAACACACCTGCTCCAGACACACCTGCTCCTAACACACCTACTCCAGACACACCTGCTCTAGACACACCTGCTCCAGACACACCCGGTCCAGACACACCTGCTCCAGACACACCTACTCCAGACACACCTGCTCCATACACACCTGCTCCATACACACCTGCTCCAGACACACCATCTCCTAACACACCTACTCCAGACACAACTGCTCTAGACACACCTGCTCCAGACACACCTTGTCCAGACACACCTACTCCAGACACACCTACTCCAGACACACCTGCTCCATACACACCTGCTCCAGACACACCTACTCCAGACACACCTGCTCCATACATACCTGCTCCTAACACACCTGCTCCAGACACACCTGCTCCTAAGACAGCTGCTCCTAAGACACCTACTCCAGACACACCTGGTCCAGACACACCTGCTCCAGACACACCTACTCCAGACACACCTGCTACATACACACCTGCTCCAGACACACCTACTCCAGACACACCTGCTCCATACATACCTGCTCCTAACACACCTGCTCCAGACACACCTGCTCCAGACACACCTGCTCCAGACACACCTACTCCAGACACACCTACACCAGACACACCTGTTCCTAACACACCTGCTCCTAACACACCTGCTCCTAACACACCTGGTCCAGGCACACCTGCTCCTGAGACACCTGCTCCTAACACACATGCACCTGAGACACCTGCTCCAGACACACCTGCTCCAGACACACATGCTCCAGACACACCTGATCCATACACACCTGCTCCAGACACACCATCTCCTAACACACCTACTCCAGACACACCTGCTCTAGACACACCTGCTCCAGACACACCTGGTCCGGACACACCTGCTCCAGACACACCTACTCCAGACACACCTGCTCCATGCACACCTGCTCCAGACACACCTACTCCAGACACACCTGCTCCATACATACCTGCTCCTAACACACCTGCTCCAGACACACCTGCTCCTAACACACCTACTCCAGACACACCTGCTCTAGACACACCTGCTCCAGACACACCCGGTCCAGACACACCTGCTCCAGACACACCTACTCCAGACACACCTGCTCCATACACACCTGCTCCATACACACCTGCTCCAGACACACCATCTCCTAACACACCTACTCCAGACACAACTGCTCTAGACACACCTGCTCCAGACACACCTTGTCCAGACACACCTGCTCCAGACACACCTACTCCAGACACACCTGCTCCATACACACCTGCTCCAGACACACCTACTCCAGACACACCTGCTCCATACATACCTGCTCCTAACACACCTGCTCCAGACACACCTGCTCCTAAGACAGCTGCTCCTAAGACACCTACTCCAGACACACCTGGTCCAGACACACCTGCTCCAGACACACCTACTCCAGACACACCTGCTCCATACACACCTGCTCCAGACACACCTACTCCAGACACACCTGCTCCATACATACCTGCTCCTAACACACCTGCTCCAGACACACCTGCTCCAGACACACCTGCTCCAGACACACCTACTCCAGACACACCTACACCAGACACACCTGTTCCTAACACACCTGCTCCTAACACACCTGCTCCTAACACACCTGGTCCAGGCACACCTGCTCCTGAGACACCTGCTCCTAACACACATGCACCTGAGACACCTGCTCCAGACACACCTGCTCCAGACACACATGCTCCAGACACACCTGCTCACTGACACACCTGGTCCAGACACACCTGCTCCAGACACACCTGCTCCAGACACACCTGGTGCAGACACACCTGCTCCAGACACACCTGCTCCAGACACACCTGCTCCTAACACACCTGCTCCAGACACACCTGCTCCTGACACACCTGGTCCAGACACACCTGGTCCAGACACACCTGGTCCAGACACACCTGCTCCAGACACACCTACTCCAGACACACCTGCTCCATACACACCTGCTCCAGACACACCTACTCCAGACACACCTGCTCCATACATACCTGCTCCTAACACACCTGCTCCAGACACACCTGCTCCAGACACACCTACTCCAGACACACCTACACCAGACACACCTGTTCCTAACACACCTGCTCCTAACACACCTGCTCCTAACACACCTGGTCCAGACACACCTGCTCCTGAGACACCTGCTCCTAACACACATGCACCTGAGACACCTGCTCCAGACACACCTGCTCCAGACACACCTGCTCCAGACACACCTGCTCCAGACACACCTGGTCCAGACACACCTGCTCCAGACACACCTGCTCCAGACACACCTGCTCCAGACACACCTGGTGCAGACACACCTGCTCCAGACACACCTGCTCCAGATACACCTGCTCCTGACACACCTGCTCCAGACACACCTGCTCCTGACACACCTGGTCCAGACACACCTGCTCCTGACACACCTGGTCCAGAAACACCTGCTCCAGACACACCTGCTCCAGACACACTTGGTCCAGACACACCTGCTCCAGACACACCTGCTCCAGACACACCTGCTCCTAACACACCTGCTCCAGACACACCTGCTCCTGAGACACCTGCTCCTGAGACACCTGCTCCTAACACACCTGGTCCAGACACACCTGTTCCTGAGACACCTGCTCCTAACACACATGCACCTGAGACACCTGCTCCAGACACACCTGGTGCAGACACACCTGCTCCAGACACACCTGGTGCAGACACACCTGCTCCAGACACACCTGCTCCAGACACACCTGCTCCAGACACACCTGCTCCTGACACACCTGGTCCATACACACCTGCTCCTGACAAACCTGGTCCAGACACACCTGCTCCAGACACACCTGCTCCAGACACACCTGCTCCTGACACACCTGGTGCAGACACACCTACTCCAGACACACCTGCTCCATACATACCTGCTCCTAACACACCTGCTCCAGACACACCTGCTCCAGACACACCTGCTCCAGACACACCTACTCCATACACACCTACACCAGACACACCTGTTCCTAACACACCTGCTCCTAACACACCTGCTCCTAACACACCTGGTCCAGACACACCTGCTCCTGTGACACCTGCTCCTAACACACATGCACCTGAGACACCTGCTCCAGACACACCTGCTCCAGACACACCTGCTCCAGACACACCTGCTCCTGACACACCTGGTCCAGACACACCTGCTCCAGACACAACTGCTCCAGACACACCTGCTCCAGACACACCTGCTCCAGACACACCTGCTCCTGACACACCTGCTCCAGACACACCTGCTCCTGACACACCTGGTCCAGACACACCTGCTCCTGACACACCTGGTCCAGAAACACCTGCTCCAGACACACCTGCTCCAGACACACTTGGTCCAGACACACCTGCTCCAGAAACACCTGCTCCAGACACACCTGCTCCAGACACACCTACTCCAGACACACCTACACCAGACACACCTCCTCCTAACACACCCGCTCCTAACACACCTGGTCCAGACACACCTGTTCCTGAGACACCTGCTCCTAACACACATGCACCTGAGACACCTGCTCCAGACACACCTGCTCCAGACACACCTGCTCCAGACACACCTGGTGCAGACACACCTGCTCCAGACACACCTGCTCCAGACACACCTGCTCCAGACACACCTGGTCCATACACACCTGGTCCATACACACCTGCTCCTGACAAACCTGGTCCAGACACACCTGCTCCAGACACACCTGCTCCAGACACACCTGCTCCTGACACACCTGGTGCAGACACACCTACTCCAGAGACACCTGCTCCAGACACACCTGGTCCTAACACACCTGCTCCAGACACACCTACTCCAGACACACCTGCTCCATACACACCTGCTCCAGACACACCTAATCCAGACACACCTGCTCCATACACACCTGCTCCAGACACACTTGCTCCAGACACACCTACTCCAGACATACCTGCTCCTGAGACACACCTGCTCCAGACACACCTGCTCCTGAGACACCTGGTCCAGACACACCTTCTCCTGAGACACCTTGTCCAGACAGACCTGCTCCTAACATACCTGGTCCATACACACCTGCTCCAGACACACCTAATCCAGACACACCTGCTCCATACACACCTGCTCCAGACACACCTGCTCCAGACACACCTACTCCAGACACACCTGCTCCAGACACACCTGCTCCTGAGACACCTGCTCCAGACACACCTGCTCCTGACACACCTGCTCCTGAGACACCTGCTCCAGACACACCTGCTCCTTAGACACCTGCTCCAGACACACTTGCTCCTGACACATCTGCTCCTGAGACACCTACTCCAGACACACCTGCTTCTAACAGACCTGTTCCAGACACACCTGCTCCAGACACACCTACTCCATACACACCTGCTCCAGACACACCTGGTCCTGAGACACCTGCTCCTAAGACACCTGCTCCTAAGACACCTGCTCCAAACACACCTGCTCCAGACACACCTGCTCCTAACACACCTGCTCCTGAGACACCTGCTCCTGAGACACCTGCTCCATACACACCTGCTCCTAACACACCTGCTCCAGACCCACCTGCTCCAGACACACCTGCTCCTGAGACACCTGCTCCAGACACACCTGCTCCTAGCACACCTGCTCCAGACACACCTGCTCCTAACACACCTGGTCCAGACACACCTGCTCCAGACACACCTGGTCCAGACACACCTGGTCCAGACCCACCTGCTCCAGACACACCTGCTCCTAATAAACCTGGTCCAGATACACCTGCTCCAGACACACCTGCTCCAGACACACCTGCTCCTGAGACACACCTGCTCCAGACACACCTGCTCCAGAATCATTATTTTGGCTAGTGTATGTAGGGAGCGGCAGGTAGCCTAGCGGTTAAGAGTGTTGGGCCAGTAATTGCAAAGTTGCTTGTTCGTATCCCCGAGCCAAGCAGGTGATACATCTGTCGATGTACCCTTGAGCAAGGCACTTAACCCTAATTGCTCCTGTAAGTCACTCTGGATAAGAGTGTAAAAAAATGTAGGGATGCATGCATGCTAGTGATGGGGGAAAAATCAATTCAGTTACATATCAGGATGGTCTTTTTGACAATATCACAATATTACTGACAATATCACAATTTTATTTTCATGCTAGTTGGCTGTACCTGCACCAAAACTCCAGTATTTTTCCTTCATAGCTTGTCCTCCATCTTCTTTTTAAATAGGGAGCCATTCTGTTTTCAGCACGTTTATTTCCATGACTGATCAAAACTCGTTGTTTTCTCATGGCTCTGTCTTGTCCCTCTGCAGCAGACGTGTGGTGAGCAATGTGTTTGGAACATCGAACCGCAATAAAAATCACAGTATTGAATCACAGTACATATAGAATACGGAGTATTGTGATAATCGTAAGTACCGACACACACACACACACACAGCCAGGTCAAGGGGTCAGCAGAAAGCCCCATGCCACCACGATATGGGCTAGAACGACCCCTCACCTTCCCCCTAATTCTCCCTCTCACCCCCTCATTCATCTATCCTCCCCTCCCTGCACTCCTCCTCTCAGCTGTCATCCCTCACTCCGTCTCTCTCTAAATGCCTATTGAGCGTGTTGACTCTTTTTCTGTCCCTCTCACAAATGTGCCTGTCAGTCATTCACCAGTACTCTTTGTCCAGTATCTGACCCGGCTCTACCAGGCTCTCACCACATCTAATGCTGTTACACCACATGGACAGAAAGACCTATAGACCTACTTATATCTGTTAACCTCCTTATTATTAATCCAAGACCAATCCCATGTGTTCTCTTGTCTCATTGTTACTGGTGTTCTAGACCATTCCATGTGTTTTCTTGTCTCATTGTTGTTGGTGTTCTAGACCATTCCGTGTGTTCTCTTGTCTCATTGTTACTGTTGTTCTAGACCATTCCATGTGTTCTCTTGTCTCATTGTTGTTGGTGTTCTAGACCATTCCATGTGTTCTCTTGTCTCATTGTTGTTGGTGTTCTAGACCATTCCGTGTGTTCTCTTGTCTCATTGTTACTGGTCTTCTAGACCATTCCATGTGTTCTCTTGTCTCATTGTTACTGGTGTTCTAGACCATTCCATGTGTTCTCTTGTCTCATTGTTACTGGTGTTCTAGACCATTCCATGTGTTCTCTTGTCTCATTGTTACTGGTGTTCTAGACCATTCCGTGTGTTCTCTTGTCTCATTGTTACTGGTGTTCTAGACCATTCCATGTGTTCTCTTGTCTCATTGTTACTGGTGTTCTAGACCATTCCGTGTGTTTTCTTGTCTCATTGTTACTGGTGTTCTAGACCATTCCGTGTGTTCTCTTGTCTCATTGTTACTGGTGTTCTAGACCATTCCATGTGTTCTCTTGTCTCATTGTTACTGGTGTTCTAGACCATTCCGTGTGTTCTCTTGTCTCATTGTTACTGGTGTTCTAGTCTTGCTTTGTCAAACTCATGGGACTATTAGGTTAACTGTGTGGTTAGAGACCTGGCTGAGTAAGAGACTTCTGATGTTCCATTCACTTGTCCAGTGATTTTTTTGGTCGACATTTAGAAAGTTTGCACAGAAAATAGATTTGAGAAAATGTCCTGCTATGGTGCGTTTCCAATTAATTGTCTTGTGTTGATAAAAACAGCTGGACGTAATGATGTCACACCTTTAACATTTTTTTTGTTTGTTGCAAAAACCTAGAATATCGAATAAGAATGTGGTTGAAGTGTTTATATTATCTTATTCGACAAATTGTGCATTAATAAATTGGCGACAGCCTGTATTCCCCTCCCACCTATCTGTTTTAATTGGTCGACAGCCTGTTTTCCCCTCCTACCTATCTGTTTTAATTGGTCGACAGCCTGTATTCCTCTCCCACCTATCTGTTTTAATTGGTCGACAGCCTGTTTTCCCCTCCCACCTATCTGTTTTAATTGGTCGACAGCCTGTATTCCTCTCCCACCTATCTGTTTTAATTGGTCAACAGCCTGTATTCCACTCCCAACTATCTGTTTTAATTGGTCGACAGCCTGTTTTCCCCTCCCACCTATCTGTTTTAATTGGTCGACAGCCTGTATTCCACTCCCACCTATCTGTTTTAATTGGTCGACAGCCTGTATGCCCTCCCACCTATCTGTTTTAATTGGTCGACAGCCTGTTTGCCCTCCCACCTATCTGTTTTAATTGGTCGACAGCCTGTATGCCCTCCCACCTATCTGTTTTAATTGGTCGACAGCCTGTATGCCCTCCCACCTATCTGTTTTAATTGGTCGACAGCCTGTATGCCCTCCCACCTATCTGTTTTAATTGGTCGACAGCCTGTATGCCCTCCCACCTATCTGTTTTAATTGGTCGACAGCCTGTTTGCCCTCTCACCTATCTGTTTTAATTGGTCGACAGCCTGTATGCCCTCCCACCTATCTGTTTTAATTGGTCGATAGCCTGTATTCCCCTCCCACCTATCTGTTTTAATTGGTCGACAGCCTGTTTGCCCTCCCACCTATCTGTTTTAATTGGTCGACAGCCTGTATTCCCCTCCCACCTATCTGTTTTAATTGGTCGATAGAATGTATTCCCCTCCCACCTATCTGTTTTAATTGGTCGACAGCCTGTATTCCCCTCCCACCTATCTGTTTTAATTGGTCGACAGCCTGTATGCCCTCCCACCTATCTGTTTTAATTGGTCGATAGCCTGTTTGCCCTCCCACCTATCTATTTTAATTGGTCGACAGCCTGTATTCCCCTCCCACCTATCTGTTTTAATATGTCGATAGCCTGTATTCCCCTCCCACCTATCTGTTTTAATTGGCGACCGCCTGTAAGCCCTCCCACCTATCTGTTTTAATTGGTCGACAGCCTGTATTCACCTCCCACCTATCTGTTTTAATTGGTCGACAGCCTGTATTCCCCTCCCACCTATCTGTTTTAATTGGTCGATAGCCTGTATTCCCCTCCCACCTATCTGTTTTAATTGGTCGACCGCCTGTATTCCCCTCGCACCTATCTGTTTTAATTGGCGACCGCCTGTATTCCCCTCCCACCTATCTGTTTTAATTGGTCGACAGCCTGCATTCCCCTCCCACCTATCTGTTTTAATTGGTCGACAGCCTGTATTCCCCTCCCACCTATCTGTTTTAATTGGTCGACAGCCTGTATTCCCCTCCCACCTATCTGTTTTAATTGGCGACAGCCTGTATTCCCCTCCCACCTATCTGTTTTAATTGGTCGACAGCCTGTATGCCCTCCCACCTATCTGTTTTAATTGGTCGATAGCCTGTATTCCCCTCCCACCTATCTGTTTTAATTGGTCGACAGCCTGTATTCCACTCCCACCTATCTGTTTTAATTGGTCGATAGCCTGTATTCCACTCCCACCTATCTGTTTTAATTGGTCGACAGCCTGTTTCCCCTCCCACCTATCTGTTTTAATTGGTCGACAGCCTGTATGCCCTCCCACCTATCTGTTTTAATTGGTCGACAGCCTGTATGCCCTCCCACCTATCTGTTTTAATTGGTCGATAGCCTGTATTCCCCTCCCACCTATCTGTTATAATTGGCGACCGCCTGTATGCCCTCCCACCTATCTGTTTTAATTGGTCGATAGCCTGTATTCCCCTCCCACCTATCTGTTTTAATTGGTCGACAGCCTGTTTGCCCTCCCACCTATCTGTTTTAATTGGTCGACAGCCTGTATTCCCCTCCCACCTATCTGTTTTAATTGGTCGATAGCCTGTATTCCCCTCCCACCTATCTGTTTTAATTGGTCGACAGCCTGTATTCCCCTCCCACCTATCTGTTTTAATTGGTCGACAGCCTGTATGCCCTCCCACCTATCTGTTTTAATTGGTCGACAGCCTGTTTGCCCTCCCACCTATCTGTTTTAATTGGTCGACAGCCTGTATGCCCTCCCACCTATCTGTTTTAATTGGTCGACAGCCTGTATGCCCTCCCACCTATCTGTTTTAATTGGTCGACAGCCTGTATGCCCTCCCACCTATCTGTTTTAATTGGTCGACAGCCTGTATGCCCTCCCACCTATCTGTTTTAATTGGTCGACAGCCTGTTTGCCCTCTCACCTATCTGTTTTAATTGGTCGACAGCCTGTATGCCCTCCCACCTATCTGTTTTAATTGGTCGATAGCCTGTATTCCCCTCCCACCTATCTGTTTTAATTGGTCGACAGCCTGTTTGCCCTCCCACCTATCTGTTTTAATTGGTCGACAGCCTGTATTCCCCTCCCACCTATCTGTTTTAATTGGTCGATAGAATGTATTCCCCTCCCACCTATCTGTTTTAATTGGTCGACAGCCTGTATTCCCCTCCCACCTATCTGTTTTAATTGGTCGACAGCCTGTATGCCCTCCCACCTATCTGTTTTAATTGGTCGACAGCCTGTTTGCCCTCCCACCTATCTGTTTTAATTGGTCGACAGCCTGTATGCCCTCCCACCTATCTGTTTTAATTGGTCGACAGCCTGTATGCCCTCCCACCTATCTGTTTTAATTGGTCGACAGCCTGTATGCCCTCCCACCTATCTGTTTTAATTGGTCGACAGCCTGTATGCCCTCCCACCTATCTGTTTTAATTGGTCGACAGCCTGTTTGCCCTCTCACCTATCTGTTTTAGATGGTCGACAGCCTGTATGCCCTCCCACCTGTCTGTTTTAATTGGTCGACAGCCTGTATGCCCTCCCACCTATCTGTTTTAATTGGTCGACAGCCTGTTTGCCCTCTCACCTATCTGTTTTAATTGGTCGATAGCCTCTTTGCCCTCCCACCTATCTGTTTTAATTGGTCGACAGCCTGTTTGCCCTCCCACCTATCTGTTTTAATTGGTCGACAGCCTGTTTTCCCCTCCCACCTATCTGTTTTAATTGGTCGACAGCCTGTTTTCCCCTCCCACCTATCTGTTTTAATTGGTCGACAGCCTGTTTACCCTCCCACCTATCTGTTTTAATTGGTCGACAGCCTGTTTGCCCTCCCACCTATCTGTTTTAATTGGTCGACAGCCTGTTTGCCCTTCCACCTATCTGTTTTAATTGGTCGACAGCCTGTATTCCCCTCCCACCTATCTGTTTTAATTGGTCGACAGCCTGTATGCCCTCCCACCTATCTGTTTTAATTGGTCGACAGCCTGTATGCCCTCTCACCTATCTGTTTTAATTGGTCGATAGCCTGTTTGCCCTCCCACCTATCTGTTTTAATTGGTCGACAGCCTGTTTGCCCTCCCACCTATCTGTTTTAATTGGTCGACAGCCTGTATTTCCCTCCCACCTATCTGTTTTAATTGGTCAACAGCCTATTTGCCCTATCTGTTCCATGTCTCTGGTAGCCAGCGTAAGCCAGCTCTGATAGAATTCAAGACTTGACTAATATTTGCCATATTCTAATCATTCTCATGTGCCTTCTTATTTCCATCACACATGTCACAATGATAATTGTTTTCTGGCATGGCTTTTGTGGAATGAACCTGGATGAATGGGAACCTGCCTGGTGTTGCTGGACTTCTGACTGATTTGAACTGTTCACACCATAGAGATAGAATTCAAACATACGTGGTATTTATTTTCAATAATCCCTCTTTCTGTGAGCTGTCTCTCCTACTCTATCCCATTGCTTCTCTCCCTGTGTCCTTCTGGCTTCCCTTTTCGATTTTTCTCTCATAGTTATTCTCACAGCTCGTCCCCCTGAGGGAAGATCCTGTATGCCTCTCGGCTCAGTAGACCTGAGTAGAGTAAAGATATTTCTCCCACTGTGACAATACATTGCTTTGTGTTTTTTATACCACTGTGAAAGTCGATTCTTGTTGTTTACTGAGTCTGTTACTGTGTCACAGAGCTAACGTATTTGTGACTGTGTTACCACAATGTACATTCCTCCGTATCACTAACCACACTGGATTTATGGACATTAGGCTTTATTTATGGTTTATTTGGTTGTTGATTCGGGTCGTAATTACGGTTTATCTCTCCCTGACCTACACCAGGACAAATACCCCTCTCTGTGATGTCAAGCAGAATGAGATGGCATAATAGCTTGTTAAATTGCCTGGTAGAATCAATGGTGAGGGATGAGGGGGTGAAAGGGTGGTAGGTTCTGGCCTGGGCCTTTAACCTCTCTCTCTCTCTCTCTCTCTCTCTCTCTTTCTGTCTCTCTCTCTCTCTCTCTCTCTCTCTCTCTCTCTCTCTCTCTCTCTCTCTCTCTCTCTCTCTCTCATCATGACCATAAACCCACTGTTAGACCAGATGATGTACTCTCTCAGCCACCTCTGATTGGAATTACTGTCTAATTGCATGGAAAGTTTCTACACTGCCCCAAACAAATGGAGTTCTCTCTCCTTTTTATCCCTCTCTCTCTCCATCTTGCTCCCTTTCTCTCTCCCTCCACCCATTACTCATGTGTAATTACACTGATAGATGATTGGCTGATCACGGAGCTGTGAGCTGCATCTGTGTATGTGCTCTGATTGGAATGTCTGGTGATTGGAATGTATCTCTTTATGTGATTGAATTGTCTCTCTTTAAGGTGACTGGAATGTATCTTTATAGTGATTGGAATGTCTCTCTTTATAGTGATTGGAATGTCTCTCTTTACGGTGATTGGAATGTCTCTCTTTACGGTGATTGGAATGTCTCTCTTTACGGTGATTGGAATGTCTCTCTTTACGGTGATTGGAATGTCTCTCTTTACGGTGATTGGAATGTATCTTTACGGTGATTGGAATGTCTCTCTTTACGGTGATTGGAATGTCTCTCTTTACGGTGATTGGAATGTCTCTCTTTACGGTGATTGGAATGTCTCTCTTTAACCTGTTTAGGATAGGGGGCAGTATTTTCACGGCCGGATAAAAAACGTACCCGATTTAATCTGGTTATTACTCCTGCCCAGAAACTAGAATATGCATATAATTGTTTGATCTGGATGGAAAACACCCTACAGTTTCTAAAACTGTTTGAATGGTGTCTGTGAGTATAACAGAACTCATATGGCAAGCCAAAACCTGAGAAGATTCTAAACAGGAAGTGCCCTCTCTGACCATTTCTTGGCCTTCTATAGCCTCTTTATCGAATACAGAGGATCTCTGCTGTAACGTGACATTTTCTAAGACTCCCATAGGCTCTCAGAAGGCGCCAGAACGGGGAATGATGACTCTGCAGTCCCTGGCTGAAAAACAGTAGCGCATTTGGATAGTGGTCGATCTGAGAACAATGAAACGAGCGTGCGCGTGCACGTGAAGAGTCCATTTTACATTTTCAGTCTTTGAACGAAAACGACGTCTCCCGGTCGGAATATTATTGCTATTTTATGAGAAAAATCGCATAAAAATTGATTTTAAACAGCGTTTGACATGCTTCGAAGTACGGTAATGGAATATTTTGACATTTTTTGTCACGATACGCGCCGGCGCGTCACCCTTCGAATAGTGTCTTGAACGCAAGAACAAACGCAGCTATTTGGATACAACTATGGATTATTTGGAACCAAACCAACATTTGTTGTTGAAGTAGAAGTCCTGGGAGTGCATTCTGACGAAGAACAGCAAAGGTAATCCAATATTTCTTATAGTAAATCTGAGTTTGGTGAGTGCCAAACTTGGTGGGTGTCAAAATAGCTAGCCTGTGATGGCGGGCTATCTACTCAGAATATTGCAAAATGTGCTTTCACCGAAAAGCTATTTTAAAATCGGACATAGCGATTGCATAAAGGAGTTATGCATCTATAATTCTTAAAATAATTGTTATGTTTTTTGTGAACGTTTATCGTGAGTAATTAGTAAATTCACCGGAAGTTTCGGTGGGTATGCTAGTTCTGAACGTCACATGCTAATGTAAAAAGCTGGTTTTTGATATGAATATGAACTTGATTGAACAAAAAATGCATGTATTGTATAACATAATGTCCTAGGAGTGTCATCTGATGAAGATCATCAAAGGTTAGTGCTGCATTTAGCTGTGGTTTTGGTTTTTGTGACATTATATGCTAGCTTGAAAAATGGCTGTGTGATTATTTCTGGCTGGGTACTCTCCTGACATAATCTAATGTTTTGCTTTCATTGTAAAGCCTTTTTGAAATTGGACAATGTGGTTAGATAAAGGAGAGTCTTGTCTTTAAAATGGTGTAAAATAGTCATATGTTTGAAAAATGGAAGTTTTGGGATTTTTGAGGACTTTGTAATTCGCGCCACGCTCTATCATTGGATATTGGAGAGGTGTTCCGCTAGCGGAATATCTAGATGTAAGAGGTTTTAAGGTGATTGGAATGTCTCTCTTTATGGTGATTGGAATGTATCTTTATGGTGATTGGAATGTCTCTCTTTACGGTGATTGGAATGTCTCTCTTTATGGTGATTGGAATGTATCTTTATGGTGATTGGAATGTCTCTCTTTACGGGGATTGGAATGTATCTTTATGGTGATTGGAATGTATCTTTATGGTGATTGGAATGTATCTTTATGGTGATTGGAATGTCTCTCTTTACGGTGATTGGAATGTCTCTCTTTATGGTGATTGGAATGTATCTTTATGGTGATTGGAATGTCTCTCTTTATAGTGATTGGAATGTCTCTCTTTACGGTGATTGGAATGTATCTTTATGGTGATTGGAATGTCTCTCTTTATGGTGATTGGAATGTCTCTCTTTAAGGTGATTGGAATGTCTCTCTTTACGGTGATTGGAATGTCTCTCTTTACGGTGATTGGAATGTCTCTCTTTACGGTGATTGGAATGTCTCTCTTTGAGGAAAAGATCATGATCATTAGAAAGCAAATTACGGACTCCTCTTTAAATCTGCGTATTTCTCCAAAGCTCCGTTGTCCTGAGTCTGCACAACTCTGCCAGGAGTTGTACTATATCTCTTGACACAATGATGAAAATAATCATGGCCTCTAAACCTTCAAGCTGCTAAACCTGCTGTGCTTGGCCCTCCTATGTTGAACATAATAAACAGCTCTCTATCCACCGGATGTGTACCAAACTCACTAAAAGTGGCAGTAATAAAGCCTCTCTTGAAAAAGCCAAATCTTGACCAAGAAAATATAAAAAAACTATCGGCCTATATTGAATCTTCCATTCCTCTCAAAAACTTTTGAAAAAGCTGTTGCGCAGCAACTCACTGCCTTCCTAAAGACAAACAATGTATACGAAATGCTTCAGTCTGGTTTTAGACCCGATCATAGCACTGAGACTGCACTTGTGAAGGTGGTAAATGACCTTTTAATGGCATCAGACCGATGCTCTGCATCTGTCCTCGTGCTCCTAGATCTTAGTGCTGCTTTTGATACCATTGATCACCACATTCTTTTGGAGAGATTAGAAACCCAAATTCGTCTACATGGACAAGTTCTGGCCTGGTTTAGATCTTATCTGTCGGAAAGATATCAGTTTGCCACTGTGAATGGTTTATCCTCTGATAAATCAACTGTAATTTTCGGTGTTCCTCAAGGTTCCGTTTTAGGACCACTATTATTTTCACTATATATTTTACCTCTTGTGGATGTCATTCGAAAACATAATGTTAAATTGCACTGCTATGCGGATGACACACAGCTGTACATTTCAATGAAACATGGTGAAGCCCCAAAATTGCCATTGCTAGAAGCCTGTGTTTCAGACATAAGGAAGTGGATGGCTGCAAACTTTCTACTTTTAAACTCGGACAAAACAGAGATGCTTGTTCTAGGTCCCAAGAAACAAAGAGATCTTCTGTTAAATCTGACAATTAATCTTGATGGTTGTACAGTCGTCTCAAATAAAACTGTGAAGGACCTCGGCGTTACTCTGGACCCTGATCTCTCTCTTGAAGAACATATCAAGACTGTTTCAAGGACAGCTTTTTTCCATCTACGTAACATTTCAAAAATCTGAAACTTTCTGTCCAAAAATGACGCGGAAAAATTAATCCATGCTTTTGTTACTTCTAGGTTGGACTACTGCAATGCTCTACTTTCCGGCTACCCGGATAAAGCACTAAATAAACTTCAGTTAGTGCTAAATACGGCTGCTAGAATCCTGACTAGAACCAAAAAATTTGATCATATTACTCCAGTGCTAGCCTCCCTACACTGGCTTCCTGTTAAGGCAAGGGCTGATTTCAAGGTTTTACTGCTAACCTACAAAGTATTACATGGGCTTGCTCCTACCTATCTTTCCAATTTGGTCCTGCCGTACATACCTACACGTACGCTACGGTCACAAGACGCAGGCCTCCTAATTGTCCCTAGAATTTCTAAGCAAACAGCTGGAGGCAGGGCATTCTCCTATAGAGCTCCATTTTTATGGAATGGTCTGCCTACCCATGTGAGAGACGCAGATGCAGTCTTTATTGAAGACTCATCTCTTCAGTAGGTCCTATGATTGAGTGTAGTCTTGCCCAAGGAGTGTGAAGGTGAACGGAAAGGCTCTGGAGCAACGAACCACCCTTGCTGTCTCTGCCTGGCTGGTTCTCCTCTCTCCACTGGGATTCTCTGCCTCTAACCCTATTACAAGGGCTGAGTCACTGGCTTACTGGTGTTCTTCCATGCCGTCCCTAGGAGGGGTGCGTCACTTGAATGGGTTGAGTCACTGACGTGGTCTTCCTGTCTGGGTTGGCGCCCCCCCTTGGGTTGTGCCGTGGCGGAGACCTTTGGTGTCGGTGGTTGAAGTTATCCCTCTAGTGGTGTGGGGTTATATCCTGGCAAAGTGGGTGGGGTTATATCCTGCCTGTTTGGCCCTGTCCGGTGGTATCATCGGATGGGGCCACAGTGTCTCCTGACCCCTCCTGTCTCAGCCTCCAGTATTTATGCTGCAGTAGTTTATGTGTTGGGGGGCTAGGGTCAGTCTGTTATATCTGGAGTATTTCTCCTGTCTTATCCGGTGTCCTGTGTGAATTTAAGTATGCTCTCTCTAATTCTCTTTCTCTTTCTTTCTTTCTCTCTCTCGGAGGACCTGAGCCCTAGCACCATGCCTTAGGACTACCTGGCATGATGACTCCTTGCTGTCCCCAGTCCACCTGGCCGTGCTGCTGCTCCAGTTTCAACTGTTCTGCCTGCGGCTATAGAACACTGACCTGTTCACCGGACGTGCTACCTGTCCCAGACCTGCTGTTTTCAACTCTCTAGAGACAGCAGGAGCGGTAGAGATACTCTCAATGATTGGCTATGAAAAGCCAACTGACATTTACTCCTGAGGTGCTGACTTGTTGCACCCTCAACAACTACTGTGATTATTATTATTTGACCATGCTGGTCATTTGGGAACATTTGAACATCTTGGCCATGTTATGTTCTGTTATAATCTCCACCCAGCACAGCCAGAAGAGGACTGGCCACCCCTCATAGCCTGGTTCCTCTCTAGGTTTCTTCCTTGGTTCTGGCCTTTCTAGGGAGTTTTTCCTAGCTACCGTGCTTCTATACCTGCATTGCTTGCTGTTTGGGGTTTTAGGCTGGGTTTCTGTACAGCACTTTTAGATATCAGCTGATGTAAGAAGGGCTATATAAATACATTTGATTTGATATCTTTAAGGTGATTGGAATGTCTCTCTTTATGGTGACTGGAATGTCTCTCTTTATGTGATTGGAATGTCTCATTATTGTTATTGGAATGTCTGGTGATTGGAATGTCTCTCTTTATGGTAATTGGAATGTATTAATATTTTTGGAATGTCTGGTGATTGGAATGTCTCTCTTATTGGGGATTGGACTGTATCTTTATGGTGATTGGAGTGTATCACTCCTCTATCCTCTAGTAGAGCTAGCCTACCTCCTCTCTATCCTCTAGTAGAGCTAGCCTAACTCCTCTCTATCCTCTAGTAGAGCTAGCCTACCTCCTGTCTATCCTCTAGTAGAGCTAGCCTAACTCCTCTCTACTCTCTAATAGAGCTAGCCTAACTCCTCTCTACTCTCTAGTAGAGCTAGCCTTACTCCTCTCTATTCTCTAGTAGAGCTAGCCTAACTCCTCTCTACTCTCTAGTAGAGCTAGCCTAACTACTCTCTATCCTCTAGTAGAGCTAGCCTAACTCCTCTCTATCCTCTAGTAGAGCTAGCCTAACTCCTCTCTATCCTCTAGTAGAGCTAGCCTAACTCCTCTCTGTCCTCTAGTAGAGCTAGCCTAACTCCTCTCTATCCTCTAGTAGAGCTAGCCTAACTCCTCTCTATTCTCTAGTAGAGCTAGCCTAACTCCTCTCTATTCTCTAATAGAGCTAGCCTAACTCCTCTCTATCCTCTAGTAGAGCTAGCCTAACTCCTCTCTATTCTCTAGTAGAGCTAGCCTAACTCCTCTCTACTCTCTAGTAGAGCTAGCCTACCTCCTCTCTATCCTCTAGTAGAGCTAGCCTTACTCCTCTCTATCCTCTAGTAGAGCTAGCCTTACTCCTCTCTATCCTCTAGTAGAGCTAGCCTAACTCCTCTCTATTCTCTAATAGAGCTAACCTAACTCCTCTCTATTCTCTAATAGAGCTAGCCTAACTCCTCTCCCTCCTCTTGTAGACAGTGAACAGATCAGCAGCCTAACTCTCGCTAAGGACCCTGGGATGGAACACCTCCCTCTGCAACTTGATCCTGGACTTCCTGACGGGCCGCCCCGCAGGTGGTGAGGGTAGGCATCAACACATCTGCCACTTTGACCCTCAACACAGTGTCTCCTCAGGGTTGTGTGCTTTGTCCCCTCCTGTACTCCCTGTTCACCCACGACTGCATGGCCACTCAAGACTCTAACACCATCATTATACTGCTGTACCACTGAGAGCAACTTGACTGGCTGCATCACCTCTTTGTATGGCAACTGCTTGGCATCCGACCGCAAGACACTACAGAGGGTAGTGCATATTGCCCAGTACATCACTGGGGCCGAGCTCCCTGCCATCCAGGATCTC
>NW_021822367.1:0-29766 GCF_901001165.1 Salmo trutta | reverse complement strand
CTCTCTCTCCCCTCTCTCTCTCCCCCCTCTCCCCCCTCTCTCCCCTCTCTCTCCCCTCTCTCCCCTCTCTCCCCACAGACCGTTACTCTCCAAGGACGGCATCCAGCCTCTTGCTTCAAAAAACAGGAGAGAATTAGAGTAATGAAGCCTTCAGAAGCCATCCACAGCGGATGTTAGAGCGGCGCCTTGGGAGGCACACACACACACACACACACACACACACACACACACACACACACACCTCATCCCTGCTCCATCGTATAAAAGTGTATCATATCTTTGGAGCATCTCTGAAGGTTGTGATGTCATTCATAGGGAAACACGACAGAACCTCTAGGGTTGTGATGTCATTCATAGCGAAACACGACAGAACCTCGAGGGTTGTGATGTCATTCATAGCGAGACACGACAGAACCTCTAGGGTTGTGATGTCATTCATAGCGAGACACGACAGAACCTCTAGGGTTGTGATGTCATTCATAGCGAGACACGACAGAACCTCTAGGGTTGTGATGTCATTCATAGTGAAACACGACAGAACCTCGAGGGTTGTGATGTCATTCATAGTGAAACACGACATATCAGCTACATTACATCAGATGCCAGAGAGATCAGAGAACACATCGGGGGAGGTGGGAGCAAAGCCTGGATTGCTATCATACCATACCAGTCCATAGACAGAGTAAGGAAACCAATGTAATTTTGTAATTTGGGTGAACTGTCCCTTTAAATAAGCAAGGCCTCACTCTCACACGGTTGGTACAGTCTCCCTCTCTCCAGGGTGGCTTGACCATGTGACCTGGTGAACAGAGACCTGAATGTCCTCCTCAGAGACCCAGTCTCTCCAACTCCCTCATCAAACCTCCATTCTACTGCTGTCACCACGGTAACATTATCAAACCTCTATTCTACTGCTGTCACCACGGTAACGTCATCAAACCACCATTCTACTGCTGTCACCACGGTAACGTCATCAAACCTCCATTCTACTGCTGTCACCACGGTAACGTCATCAAACCTCCATTCTACTGCTGTCACCACGCTAACGTCATCAAACCTCCATTCTACTGCTGTCACCACGGTAACGTCATCAAACCTCCATTCTACTGCTGTCACCACGGTAACGTCATCAAACCTCAGTATAAACAGACCATCAGGTTCAGAGGCAGCATAAACAGACCATCAGGTTCAGAGGCAGTATAAACAGACCATCACGTTCAGAGGCAGTATAAACAGACCATCAGGTTCAGAGGCAGTATAAACAGATCATCAGGTTCAGAGGCAGTATAAACAGATCATCACGTTCAGAGGCAGTATAAACAGATCATCAGGTTCAGAGGCAGTATAAACAGATCATCAGGTTCAGAGGCAGTATAAACAGATCATCAGGTTCAGAGGCAGTATAAACAGACCATCAGGTTCAGAGGCAGTATAAACAGATCATCAGGTTCAGAGGCAGTATAAACAGATCATCAGGTTCAGAGGCAGTATAAACAGATCATCAGGTTCAGAGGCAGTATAAACAGACCGTCAGGTTCAGAGGCAGTATAAACAAACCGTCAGGTTCAGAGGCAGTATGAACAGATCGTCAGGTTCAGAGGCAGTATAAACAGACCGTCAGGTTCAGAGGCAGTATAAACAGACCATCAGGTTCAGAGGCAGTATAAACAGATCATCAGGTGCAGAGGCAGTATAAACAGACCGTCAGGTTCAGAGGCAGTATAAACAGATCATCAGGTTCAGAGGCAGTATAAACAGATCATCAGGTTCAGAGGCAGTATAAACGAGTTCAAGTTTGCATCCCAAATGGCACCCTCCCCTATTCCCTATGTTCCCTGGTCAAAACTAGTGCACCATATAGGGAATAGGGTGCCATTTGGGACGCAAAACCAAGTCGTCCTCGTTTTCCCCTCCTCTCTGAGAGAGAGCATTGTACTGCGGTGCTACGGTCACTAACAAGACTCCGTGTCCGTGAAGAAGCATTGTGACGTCCTAAACAGACGTAGCCTATCTGTCCTTTTCTCCACCGAGACACGTTTTGTCATGCTTCCGCGTACTACAGTCTTCAAAGTCTCTCAGAAGTAGACTAAAGGTCAACCATGTCATTACTTGTGGACGTGTACCGTTTGAGACTGTGAGTGACTGAGAGAAAAAGCACCGGGCATCCCAACTGACACCCTGTTTCCTTCATAGGGCACTGCTTTTTAACCAGAGCGCCATACATAACTAGTGCACTACATTGGGAATAGGCTGCCATTTGGGGGGGCTCAAGCAGAGGCCTAGATGGGAGATGTGATTGAGACAAACAGTAGTCTTATTCTAGCAGGGCCAGGCCACCCAACACTAATGTTAGAGACACAGAGGATATCTGGGAAACCTGAAGCCTCCAACCTTTACTTGGCTTTCAGAACATTATCAATCTCAGTTGGTCTTTAGACAGAGAACAGCACTAACCTGGGTATTCAGCTGAAGGTCTGTCTGTCTCCATCTCAAACTCCCTTCAGTCTGACACACTGCTTTGTCTCTCTCCACCTTTCAGTTGGCACCACTGCTGAAGACAAAAGCCTGTCTGTCTGTCTGTCTGTCTGTCTGTCTGTCTGTCTGTCTGTCTGTCTGTCTGTCTGTCTGTCTGTCTGTCTGTCTGTCTGCCTTTCAGTTGGCACCACTGCTGAAGACAAAAGTCTGTCTGTCTGTCTGTCTGTCTGTCTGTCTGTCTGTCTGCCTGCCTTTCAGTTGGCACCACTGCTGAAGACAAAAGTCTGTCTGTCTGTCTGTCTGTCTGTCTGTCTGTCTGTCTGCCTGCCTTTCAGTTGGCACCACTGCTGAAGACAAAAGTCTGTCTGTCTGTCTGTCTGTCTGTCTGTCTGTCTGTCTGTCTGTCTGTCTACCTTTCAGTTGGCGCCACTGCTGAAGACAAAGTCTGTCTGTCTGTCTGTCTGTCTGTCTGTCTGTCTGTCTGTCTGTCTGTCTGTCTGTCTGTCTGTCTGTCTCTCTCCACCTTTCAGTTGGCACCACTGCTGAAGACAAAAGTCTGTCTGTCTGTCTGTCTGTCTGTCTGTCTGTCTGTCTGTCTGTCTGTCTGTCTGTCTGTCTGTCTGTCTGCCTGCCTGCCTGCCTGCCTGCCTGCCTGCCTGCCTGCCTGTCTGTCTGTCTGTCTGTCTGTCTGTCTGTCTGTCTGTCTGTCTGTCTGTCTCTCTACCATTCAGTTGGCGCCACAGCTGAATACAAAGTCAGTCTGTCTGTCTGTCTGT
The DNA here is from genome assembly GCF_901001165.1 of Salmo trutta. Lineage (NCBI taxonomy): Eukaryota > Metazoa > Chordata > Actinopteri > Salmoniformes > Salmonidae > Salmo > Salmo trutta. The sequence goes on along the minus strand of NW_021822367.1, from coordinate 26,515 downwards.
CTGTCTGTCTGTCTGTCTGTCTGTCTGTCTGTCTGTCTGTCTGTCTGTCTGTCTGTCTGTCTCTCTACCTTTCAGTTGGCGCCACAGCTGAATACAAAGCCACTGTCTGTCCTACTCAGCTTACCAACCCACCTCACCACTAAATGTTCTACTTGTCATGCAGGTGCAGGTGCTCTTCACTTTTCTGCACTCTTTGCAAAGTAAGGCCCAGCAGCTGCAAGCTAACAAGCCGCATGACCTTAAACACAACCAGCAGCCAGTCCACAACACGTCCACATAGAAACCGTGGTGGTTTAGAACCCTTCGCCACAGTGCTAAGCCCAGAGCAAGCTGTATCACAGGCCTTCTAACCACCACAGGGTGTGGTAACTACATGGCACGACACAGCTCTCTGAGGAACACTCACCTACGAACTAACAACATGTCTGAAACACTCAGTTGTTTTATGGTTCATTTCAAAATACAGGAGGGGGGGGGGTGTTAATATGAGCTATACAAATTAATTATTTTGAGCTATACAAATGATCTTGTATTAAAATGTAGTAATTCCTACATGTTCCTTAATCTCTGGTGGATAGATGACAGGAACATAAATGGCGACGTGTATCTGTCACGATACAACAGGATGTTTGAGATAACTTGCAGCATTAGTTCCAGTGCTTTGGACGACATAATGTACACTACCGTTCAAACGTTTTTGGGGTCACTTAGAAATGTCCTTGTTTTTGAAAGAAACGTTTTTTTTTTTTTGTCCATTTAAAATAACATCAAATTGATCAGAAATACAGCGTAGACATTGTTAATGTTGTAAATGACTATTGTAGCTGGAAACGGCAGATTTTTTTTTCATGGAATATCTACATTGGCGTACAGAGGCCCATTATCAGCAACCATCACTCCTGTGTTCCAATGGCACGTTGTGTTAGCTAATCCAAGTTTATCATTTTAAAAGGCTAATTAATCATTAGAAAACCCTTTTGCAATTATGTTAGCACAGCTGAAAACTGTTGTCCTGATTAAAGAAACAATAAAACAGGCCTTCTTTAGACTAGTTGAGTATCTGGAGCATCAGCATGTGTGGGTTAGATTACAGGCTCAAAATGGCCAGAAACAAAGTACATTCTTCTGAAACTCGTTAGTCTATTCTTGTTCTGAGAAATGAAGGCTATTCCATGCGAGAAATTGCCAAGAAACTGGTCTGGTACAGTTTTCACTGAGTCTGAGGGGCTCCTTAAACTTGATGCCAAAAAAACAAACATCTGGTTTAGACCCTTTTGTTCTTTAAGGTTGATGCCCCTGTCATCGCCAAGCCTACCTGACCTTTTTAATCTTTCTCTCTGGGGAGGTTCCCATTGCTTGGAAGGCAGCCACGGTGCGTCTTTAATAATTTTAAGGGGGAAATCAAGCTGATCCTAATTGTTATAGGCCAATTTCTTGGAAATACTTGTCAATAATCTACTGACTGGCTTTCTTGATGTCTATAGTTTTTTCTCGGGTTATGCAATTTGGTTTCCTCTCAGGTTATGGATGTGTCACTGCAACCTTAAAAGGTCCTCAATGATGTCACCATTTCCCTTGATTCTAAGCAATATTGTGCTGCTATTTTTATTGACTTGGCCAAAGCTTTTGATACGGTAGACCCTTCCATTCTTGTGGGCCGGCTAAGGAGTATTGGTGTCTCTGAGGGGTCTTTGGCCTGGTTTGCTAACTACTTCTCTCAGAGAGTTCAGTGTATAAAGATAGAACATCTGCTGTCTCAGCCACTGCCTGTCAACAAGGGAGTACCCCAAGGCTCAATCCTAGGCCCCACGCTCTTCTCAAGTTACATCAACAACATAGCTCAAGCTGTAGGAAGCTCTCTCATCCATTTATATGCAGATGATACAGTCTTATACCCAGCTGGCCCCTCCCCTGATTTTGTGTTAAAAGCGGCAGGTAGCTGTGAGCTCCAATGCGACTCTGTTACTGTGTTACTATAGATAACTGCAGGACTATGTAACCTCAGCCCAGCACAGAGATACTTCTGACAGCCTGATCTGCTCTGGGACTCAGTCTGTCTGTCTGTCTGTCTGTCTGTCTGTCTGTCTGTCTGTCTGTCTGTCTGTCTGTCTGTCTGTCTGTCTGTCTGTCTGTCTGTCTGTCTGCCTGCCTGCCTGCCTGCCTGCCTGCCTGCCTGCCTGCCTGCCTGCCTGCCTGCCTGCCTGCCTGCCTGCCTGCCTGCTTGCCTGCTTGCTTGCTTGCGTGCTTGTCTGGATAAAAAAGTGATCTCAATATAAAGCTTGGCATGTCCAGGACCAGGGCACTCAAATACCACCACAGACTGTCAAGCCAACCTCTGAGTAGCAGCTAATGGTTAGCCACTAGACTGATCTAGTATAGTTCTATAAGCCAACCTCTGAGTAGCAGCTAATGGTTAGCCACTAGACTGATCTAGTATAGTTCTATAAGCCAACCTCTGAGTAGCAGCTAATGGTTAGCCACTAGACTGATCTAGTATAGTTCTATAAGCCAACCTCTGAGTAGCAGCTAATGGTTAGCCACTAGACTGATCTAGTATAGTTCTATAAGCCAACCTCTGAGTACCCACTAACCACTATATATAGACGATAGATCTACTGTATAAGGCTGTAATACAGTGCATTCGGGGAAAGTATTCAGACCCCTAGGTTTTTTCCACATTTTGTTACGTTACAGCCTTACTCTAAAATGTATTAAATAGTTTCTTTCCCCCCCATTAATCTACACACAATACCCCATAATGACAAAGCAAAAACTGAAATATTACATTTACATAAGTATTCAGACCCTTTACTCAGTACTTTGTTGAAGCACCTTTGGCAGCGATTACAGCCTTGAGTCTTCTTGGGTATGACGCTAAAAGCTTGGCACACCTGTATTTGGGGAGTTTCTCCCATTCTTCTCTGCAGATCCTCTCAAGCTCTGTCAGATTGGATGGGGAGCGTCGCTGCACAGCTATTTTCAGGTCTCTCCAGAGATGTTCGATCGGGTTCAAGTCCGGGCTCTGGCTGGGCCACTCAAGGACATTCAGAGACTTGTCCCGAAGCCACTCCTGCATTGTCTTGGCTGTGTGCTTAGGGTTGTTGTCATGTTGGAAGGTGAAACTTCGCCCCAGTCTGAGATCCTGAGCGTTCTGGAGCAGGTTTTCATCAAGGATCTCTCTGAACTTTTCACCATTCATCTTTCCCTCGATCCTGACTAGTCTCCCAGTGCCTGCCGATGAAAAACATCCCCATAGCATGACGCTGCAACCACCATGCTTCACCGTAGAGATGGTGCCAGGTTTCCTCCAGACGTGACGCTTGGTTCATCAGACCAGAGAATCTTGTTTCTCATGATCTGAGAGTCCTTTAGGTGCCCTTTGGCAAACTCCAAGCAGGCTGTCATGTGCCTTTTACTGAGGAGTGGCTTCCGTCTGGCCACTCTACTCCCCGTGGAGTGAAAGAGGTATGTGATTGGAGGTGCGGGTATGGATGACAGATGCAGAGAATATTACCGTTTACTGGGAATTTATTCCTTCACACGGTAATGTGGGGAAAAGGAGCTGGACGGAGCCAAAGCAAAGAAAGTAAAAGTTAAAGAGCTCCCTCTCCTACCTTCCCACTACTTACCTAATCTTAGCACCACCTGGCGCGCTAACCAAAATACAGGGGATGGTCCGCCCAGGTCTTACCTAGTGTTCATAGACATAGTACATACTACGGGTATATGTATGCCCGCAGGCCTCTTGCCTAAACACTCCCAAGGTACCTTCCCCTTCCCCCCTGAGAACAAATAAAACAGAATAATACAAACTTAAAGTGAACAATTTCAATAATGGAAAAAACACTGAGTCCTATTGGCACACACATGCTTCAGAAGTAGCGGCTACAAAATACTTTCAACAAAACTGTCTCTGAGCAACAACCAACACAGGACATCAATCAAGCTCTCTCTCCTAACAAAGGAACACTGGCTTTTATCCAGCTGCAGAAGGAGTTTGTAATTGCCTACAGCTGTATCCCCTAACGAGAGGGCGGGATCAGAGCTCCAATCTGCAATGGGTCCGACCAATCAGCTGCTTGGAGGAAATCCAGGAAGCCATTTCCTGAAATACTCACATACATATACACAAACCCACAACACAGAAACTGGGGAACGTAACACTATCACAAAGGCCTGATTGGTGGAGTGCTGCAGAGATGGTCGTTCTTCTGGAAGATTCTCCCATCTCCACAGAGGAACTCTGGAGCTCTGTCAGAGTGACCATTGGGTTCTTGGTCACCTCCCTGACCAAGGCCCAGCTCCCTCAATTGCTCAGTTTGGCCGAACAGCCAGCTCTAGGAAAAGTCTTGGTGGCCACTGTGTTCTTGGGGACCTTCAATGCTGCAGAAATGTGTTGTTACCCTTCCAAAGATCTGTGCCTCGACACAATCCTGTCTCTGAACTCTACAGACAATTCCTTCAACCTCATGGCTTGGTTTTTGCTCTGACATGCACTGTCAACTGTGGGACCTTATATGGACAGGTGTGTGCCTTTCCAAATCATGTCCAATACATTGTATTTACCACAGGTGGACTCCAAACAAGTTGTAGAAACAGGATGCACCTGAGCTCCATTTTGAGTCTAATAGCAAAGGGTCTGAATACTTATGTACATGAGGTATTTCTGTTTTTAATTTTCTATACATTTGCTAAAATTTCTAAAAACCTGTTTTCGCTTTGTCATTATGGGGTATTGTGATGTCATTATGGGGTATTGTGATGTCATTATGGGGTATTGTGATGTCATTATGGAGTATTGTGATGTCATTATGGGGTATGGTATGTAGATTGATGAGGAACAATTTGTATTTAATAAATTTTAGAATAAGGCTGTCTCAGTTACCAGATATCAACCACACTGAACATCACTATCAACAAAATGTATTGTGAAAGAATGGTGTCGCGTCCCTCCAGTAGAGGTCCAGAAATAGATTCCAGGAGAATCTGTGCCAAGGTGCATTGAAGATGTTCTGGCTGGTGGTGGCCCAAAGCCCTATTCAAGAGATAATTCACCCAAATTACAAAATTACACATTGGTTTCCTTACCCCGAAAATCATCAGAAAGTATCTCAAATTGATTTTGAAGCTAAACAAAGTCACTTATAGATGATTTGAGCATGATGAGTGAGAAAAATTATAATAATCGGTCCCATGACTTGACTGGATTTTGTGCCACAAATGCTAAAACGTTACCACGTGGACACAGTGCCGGGGAAACTAAACCAAAGCATGGATTGCTCCCAATAGCTTGTCCATAAACTGCTTACAGGGTCAGGGACCCAATGAGAACGGGTCAACTATCCCTTTAAGACACTTCATTTTGGTGTTTCCTTTATTTTGACAGTTACCTCTATCTGGGTCTGATAATGTGATGCTGTGGAGAAGGAGAGATCTATCTGGGTCTGATAATATGATGCTGTGGAGAAGGAGAGGAGAGATCTATCTGGGTCTGATAATATGATGCTGTGGAGAAGGAGAGATCTATCTGGGTCTGATAATATGATGCTGTGGAGAAGGAGAGATCTATCTGGGTCTGATAATATGATGCTGTGGAGAAGGAGTGGAGAGATCTATCTGGGTCTGATAATATGATGCTGTGGAGAAGGAGAGATCTATCTGGGTCTGATAATGTGATGCTGTGGAGAAGGAGAGGAGAGATCTATCTGGGTCTGATAATATGATGCTGTGGAGAAGGAGAGATCTATCTGGGTCTGATAATATGATGCTGTGGAGAAGGAGAGATCTATCTGGGTCTGATAATATGATGCTGTGGAGGAGGAGAGATCTATCTGGGTCTGATAATATGATGCTGTGGAGAAGGAGAGATCTATCTGGGTCTGATAATATGATGCTGTGGAGAAGGAGAGGAGAGATCTATCTGGGTCTGATAATATGATGCTGTGGAGAAGGAGAGATCTATCTGGGTCTGATAATATGATGCTGTGGAGAAGGAGATATCTATCTGGGTCTGATAATATGATGCTGTGGAGAAGGAGATATCTATCTGGGTCTGATAATATGATGCTGTGGAGAAGGAGTGGAGAGATCTATCTGGGTCTGATAATATGATGCTGTGGAGAAGGAGAGGAGAGATCTATCTGGGTCTGATAATATGATGCTGTGGAGAAGGAGAGATCTATCTGGGTCTGATAATATGATGCTGTGGAGAAGGAGAGGAGAGATCTATCTGGGTCTGATAATATGATGCTGTGGAGAAGGAGAGGAGAGATCTATCTGGGTCTGATAATGTGATGCTGTGGAGGAGGAGAGGAGAGATCTATCTGGGTCTGATAATATGATGCTGTGGAGAAGGAGAGGAGAGATCTATCTGGGTCTGATAATATGATGCTGTGGAGAAGGAGAGGAGAGATCTATCTGGGTCTGATAATGTGATGCTGTGGAGGAGGAGTGGAGAGATCTATCTGGGTCTGATAATATGATGCTGTGGAGAAGGAGAGGAGAGATCTATCTGGGTCTGATAATATGATGCTGTGGAGAAGGAGAGGAGAGATCTATCTGGGTCTGATAATATGATGCTGTGGAGAAGGAGAGGAGAGATCTATCTGGGTCTGATAATATGATGCTGTGGAGAAGGAGAGGAGAGATCTATCTGGGTCTGATAATGTGATGCTGTGGAGGAGGAGAGGAGAGATCTATCTGGGTCTGATAATATGATGCTGTGGAGAAGGAGAGGAGAGATCTATCTGGGTCTGATAATATGATGCTGTGGAGAAGGAGAGGAGAGATCTATCTGGGTCTGATAATGTGATGCTGTGGAGGAGGAGAGGAGAGATCTATCTGGGTCTGATAATATGATGCTGTGGAGAAGGAGAGGAGAGATCTATCTGGGTCTGATAATATGATGCTGTGGAGAAGGAGAGGAGAGATCTATCTGGGTCTGATAATGTGATGCTGTGGAGGAGGAGAGGAGAGATCTATCTGGGTCTGATAATATGATGCTGTGGAGAAGGAGAGGAGAGATCTATCTGGGTCTGATAATATGATGCTGTGGAGAAGGAGAGGAGAGATCTATCTGGGTCTGATAATATGATGCTGTGGAGAAGGAGAGGAGAGATCTATCTGGGTCTGATAATATGATGCTGTGGAGAAGGAGAGGAGAGATCTATCTGGGTCTGATAATGTGATGCTGTGGAGGAGGAGAGGAGAGATCTATCTGGGTCTGATAATATGATGCTGTGGAGAAGGAGAGGAGAGATCTATCTGGGTCTGATAATATGATGCTGTGGAGAAGGAGAGGAGAGATCTATCTGGGTCTGATAATATGATGCTGTGGAGAAGGAGAGGAGAGATCTATCTGGGTCTGATAATATCATGCTGTGGAGAAGGAGAGGAGAGATCTATCTGGGTCTGATAATATGATGCTGTGGAGAAGGAGTGGAGAGATCTATCTGGGTCTGATAATGTGATGCTGTGGAGGAGGAGAGGAGAGATCTATCTGGGTCTGATAATATGATGCTGTGGAGAAGGAGAGGAGAGATCTATCTGGGTCTGATAATATGATGCTGTGGAGAAGGAGAGGAGAGATCTATCTGGGTCTGATAATATCATGCTGTGGAGAAGGAGAGGAGAGATCTATCTGGGTCTGATAATATCATGCTGTGGAGAAGGAGAGGAGAGATCTATCTGGGTCTGATAATATGATGCTGTGGAGAAGGAGAGGAGAGATCTATCTGGGTCTGATAATGTGATGCTGTGGAGGAGGAGAGGAGAGATCTATCTGGGTCTGATAATATGATGCTGTGGAGAAGGAGAGGAGAGATCTATCTGGGTCTGATAATGTGATGCTGTGGAGGAGGAGAGGAGAGATCTATCTGGGTCTGATAATATGATGCTGTGGAGAAGGAGATATCTATCTGGGTCTGATAATATGATGCTGTGGAGAAGGAGTGGAGAGATCTATCTGGGTCTGATAATGTGATGCTGTGGAGGAGGAGAGGAGAGATCTATCTGGGTCTGATAATATGATGCTGTGGAGAAGGAGAGGAGAGATCTATCTGGGTCTGATAATATGATGCTGTGGAGAAGGAGAGATCTATCTGGGTCTGATAATATGATGCTGTGGAGAAGGAGAGGAGAGATCTATCTGGGTCTGATAATATGATGCTGTGGAGGAGGAGGATGGCAGTGCAGTTGAGGATCTCTAGGTTTTACACACATAGCCATGTGGGGCTGTCCGTAGCCTGGTCGTGTGTGTGTGTGTGTGTGTGTGTGTGTGTGTGTGTGTGTGTGTGTGTGTGTGTGTGTGTGTGTGTGTGTGTGTGTGTGTGTGTGTGTGTAAGTAAAACATGACCCAGGATCCACGGAGCATGTCGACCTGCAGAACAAATGAACACCCAGCTACAAACACCTCTACACACAGCACTACACACAGCTCTACACACACCTCTACACACAGCACTACACACACCTCTACACGCAGCTCTACACGCAGCTCTACATGCAGCTCTACACGCAGCTCTACACACAGCTCTACACACACCTCTACACACAGCACTACACACACCTCTACACGCAGCTCTACACGCAGCTCTACATGCAGCTCTACACGCAGCTCTACACACAGCTCTACACACAGCTCTACACACAGCTCTACACACACCTCTACACACACCTCTACACACAGCTCTACACACAGCTCTACACACAGATCTACACACAGCTCTACACACAGCTCTACACCCTAACAAGCTAGTCAAGTCATCACACTAACCCTAACTAAGCTAGCCAAGTCATCACGCTAACCCTAACTAAGCTAGTCAAGTCATCACGCTAACCCTAACTAAGCTAGCCAAGTCATCACGCTAACCCTAACTAAGCTAGCCAAGTCATCACGCTAACCCTAACTAAGCTAGTCAAGTCATCACGCTAACCCTAACTAAGCTAGTCAAGTCATCACACTAACCCTAACTAAACTAGCCAAGTCATCACGCTAACCCTAACTAAGCTTGCCAAGTCATCACGCTAACCCTAACTAAACTAGCCCAGTCATCACTCTAACCCTAACTAAGCTAGCCAAGACATCACGCTAACCCTAACTAAGCTAGTCAAGTCATCACGCTAACCCTAACTAAGCTAGCCAAGTCATCACGCTAACCCTAACTAAGCTAGCCAAGTCATCACGCTAACCCTAACTAAGCTAGCCAAGTCATCACACTAACCCTAACTAAGCTAGCCAAGTCATCACGCTAACCCTAACTAAGCTAGCCAAGTCATCACGCTAACCCTAACTAACCTAGCCAAGTCATCACGCTAACCCTAACTAAGCTAGTCAAGTCATCACGCTAACCCTAACTAAGCTAGCCAAGTCACCACTCTAACCGTAACTAAGCTAGCCAAGTCATCACACTAACCCTAACTAAGCTAACCAAGTCATCACGCTAACCCTAACTAAGCTAGCCAAGTCATCACGCTAACCCTAACTAAGCTAGCCAAGTCATCACGCTAACCCTAACTAAGCTAGTCAAGTCATCACGCTAACCCTAACTAAGCTAGCCAAGTCACCACTCTAACCCTAACTAAGCTAGCCAAGTCATCACGCTAACCCTAACTAAGCTAGCCAAGTCACCAAGCTAACCCTAACTAAGCTAGCCAAGTCATCACGCTAACCCTAACTAAGCTAGTCAAGTCATCACACTAACCGTAACTAAGCTAACCAAGTCATCACGCTAACCCTAACTAAGCTAGCCAAGTCATCACGCTAACCCTAACTAAGCTAACCAAGTCATCACGCTAACCCTAACTAAGCTAGCCAAGTCATCACGCTAACCCTAACTAAGCTAGCCAAGTCATCACGCTAACCCTAACTAAGCTAGCCAAGTCATCACTCTAACCCTAACTAAGCTAACGGTTGTCATTGTATCCCATTTTATTTCATATGGAAGCATTGTATTGTCTCACTGTCTTTTTTATATCCTGCCATAAGCCTGTTAAGGACAAACGGAGCATTTCATGTGATTGGCTGAGTCCCAAATGGCACCCCTGTTCCCTATATAGTGCACTACTAGAGCCCTATGGCCCTATATAGGGAAAAGGGTTGCCATTTGGGACGCAAACCCCATTGTGAGCTTCAGTTTCTTCACAGTTTTTTGTTTCTATAAAGAGGTACCATCGTATCAGACAAGTATTATTTTACTGCGGGCGAAAGAGAGACAGAAAGTCATCTTGTTCTCCATTTGTTTTGGTTGTTCGGCCTGAAAACTAGACTAATGACATCTTTGTGAAACATATCTGAAAATGAAATGTACTTCTCAATCTGAACCAAAGGCCTACCGAAGAGGGGACTGAATCAAAACGGTTACTCCTTCGATGGCATATTAATGTCCTGTTTCAGCTGGTTTTCGGCCTGGCTAAATAATATGTTCAAAATGGAACAAATTATGACGTTATTAATACAGACGTACAAGCCATCTTCATTTCTTAGTTTGTAATGTTGGTTGCATTCGGTCCATCTAAGGTGAGGGTTATATCTAATGTTATCTCTTAGAGGGTGAGGGTTATATATAATGTTATCTCTTAGAGGCTGATGGTTATATCTAATGTTATCTCTTAGAGGGTGATGGTTATATCTAATGTTATCTCTTAGAGGGTGATGGTTATATATAATGTTATCTCTTAGAGGGTGATGGTTATATATAATGTTATCTCTTAGAGGGTGATGGTTATATATAATGTTATCTCTTAGAGGGTGATGGTTATATATAATGTTATCTCTTAGAGGGTGATGGTTATATATAATGTTATCTCTTAGAGGGTGATGGTTATATCTAATGTTATCTCTTAGAGGGTGATGGTTATATCTAATGTTATCTCTTAGAGGGTGATGTTATATATAATGTTATCTCTAAGGTGAGGGTTATATCTAATGTTATCTCTTAGAGGGTGAGGGTTATATCTAATGTTATCTCTTAGAGGGTGATGGTTATATCTAATGTTATCTCTTAGTAAGACGGTGATGGTTATATCTAATGTTATCTCTTAGTAAGACGGTGATGGTTATATCTAATGTTATCTCTTAGAGGCTGATGGTTATATCTAATGTTATCTCTTAGAGGGTGATGGTTATATCTAATGTTATCTCTTAGAGGGTGATGGTTATATATAATGTTATCTCTTAGAGGGTGATGGTTATATATAATGTTATCTCTTAGAGGGTGATGGTTATATATAATGTTATCTCTTAGAGGGTGATGGTTATATATAATGTTATCTCTTAGAGGGTGATGGTTATATAATATTATCTCTTAGAGGGTGATGGTTATATATAATGTTATCTCTTAGAGGGTGATGGTTATATCTAATGTTATCTCTTAGAGGGTGATGGTTATATCTAATGTTATCTCTTAGTAAGACGGTGATGGTTATATCTAATGTTATCTCTTAGAGGCTGATGGTTATATCTAATGTTATCTCTTAGAGGGTGATGGTTATATCTAATGTTATCTCTTAGAGGGTGATGGTTATATATAATGTTATCTCTTAGAGGGTGATGGTTATATCTAATGTTATCTCTTAGAGGGTGATGGTTATATCTAATGTTATCTCTTAGTAAGACGGTGATGGTTATATCTAATGTTATCTCTTAGAGGCTGATGGTTATATCTAATGTTATCTCTTAGAGGGTGATGGTTATATCTAATGTTATCTCTTAGAGGGTGATGGTTGTATATAATGTTATCTCTTAGTAAGAGGCTGAGGGTTATATCTAATGTTATCTCTTAGAGGGTGATGGTTGTATATAATGTTATCTCTTAGTAAGAGGATGAGGGTTACATCTAATGTTATCTCTTAGTAAGAGGGTGAGGGTTATATCTAATGTTATCTCTTAGAGGGTGATGGTTGTATATAATGTTATCTCTTAGTAAGAGGCTGAGGGTTACATCGAGACCCTTTCGGCTATTGGAAGAACGGGGATTGAGAACCATGGGTCCCATTTCCTATCTGAAGTACTTTGACTGGCTGGTATAAAATATTTACACATGCTGTATCATTAGGACTCTTAACACATTTCCACCCCAGACCTGATCTACGACGGCGAGGTCTGAATGGTTAATGTCCTTCTGTGGAGGATAGATTATTGGCCGGACACAAATCAAGACTCCGAAGGGAACCAAGATAACCTCTTTAAAGAAACAAGACGGTATAATGAACCAGGATAACCTCTTCAGAGAAACAAGATGGTATAATGAACCAGGATAACCTCTTTAGAGAAACAAGACAGTATAATGAACCAGGATAACCTCTTCAGAGAAACAAGACGGTATAATGAACCAGGATAACCTCTTTGGAGAAACAAGACGGTATAATGAACCAGGATAACCTCTTCAGAGAAACAAGATGGTATAATGAACCAGGATAACCTCTTTAGAGAAACAAGACGGTATAATGAACCAGGATAACCTCTTCAGAGAAACAAGACGGTATAATGAACCAGGATAACCTCTTTAGAGAAACAAGACAGTATAATGAACCAGGATAACCTCTTCAGAGAAACAAGACGGTATAATGAACCAGGATAAACTCTTCAGAGAAACAAGACAGTATAATGAACCAGGATAACCTCTTTGGAGAAACAAGACGGTATAATGAACCAGGATAAACTCTTTGGAGAAACAAGACGGTATAATGAACCAGGATAACCTCTTTAGAGAAACAAGACGGTATAATGAACCAGGATAACCTCTTTAGAGAAACAAGACAGTATAATGAACCAGGATAACCTCTTTGGAGAAACAAGACGGTATAATGAACCAGGATAAACTCTTTGGAGAAACAAGACGGTATAATGAACCAGGATAACCTCTTCAGAGAAACAAGACGGTATAATGAACCAGGATAACCTCTTCAGAGAAACAAGACAGTATAATGAACCAGGATAACCTCTTGGAGAAACAAGACGGTATAATGAACCAGGATAACCTCTTTGGAGAAACAAGACGGTATAATGAACCAGGATAACCTCTTCAGAGAAACAAGATGGTATAATGAACCAGGATAACCTCTTTGGAGAAACAAGACGGTATAATGAACCAGGATAACCTCTTTGGAGAAACAAGACGGTATAATGAACCAGGATAAACTCTTTGGAGAAACAAGACGGTATAATGAACCAGGATAACCTCTTCAGAGAAACAAGACGGTATAATGAACCAGGATAACCTCTTCAGAGAAACAAGACGGTATAATGAACCAGGATAACCTCTTTGGAGAAACAAGACGGTATAATGAACCAGGATAACCTCTTCAGAGAAACAAGACGGTATAATGAACCAGGATAACCTCTTCAGAGAAACAAGACGGTATAATGAACCAGGATAACCTCTTCAGAGAAACAAGACGGTATAATGAACCAGGATAACCTCTTTAGAGAAACAAGACGGTATAATGAACCAGGATAACCTCTTCAGAGAAACAAGACGGTATAATGAACCAGGATAAACTCTTTAGACTTCTCAGACACACTTCCTGTTTTTGTGCATCTCTCTCTCTCTCTGGAGTCCAGACTCAGGCCATATCCCAATCGTGTACACTATGCACTCATTGACCTGTTCACTCTTCCTAAATGATCTAAAAGCATTGCTGTTGTGAAATAAACATGTTAAGACACTCTGTGCAGCTGATCAAGAGCATATACTTGGGGAAGAAGGGGGGAGGGGAACTGGTCTAATGAGTCTGTCCATTTCTGGTCTGGTCTATAAACAGAACAACTGACAAACTACAATATATTCTGTAATTTTGCATAGAACTACAATATGACATGATTCTACAGGATCCTATAGCATTTGAAGTAATAAAAAACATATTTCCTCAAGTCCATGGAGAGACAGTTAAATGAATTATATAGACTCCACCTCCTTATATACATCATTATATAGACTCCACCTCTTTATAGACATCATTATATAGACTCCACCTCTTTATAGACATCATTATATAGACTCCACCTCTTTATAGACATCATTATATAGACTCCACCTCTTTATAGACATTAAATAGACTCCACCTCTTTATAGACATCATTAAATAGACTCCACCTCTTTATAGACATCATTAAATAGACTCCACCTCTTTATAGACATCATTAAATAGACTCCACCTCTTTATAGACATCATTATATAGACTCCACCTCTTTATAGACATCATTATATAGACTCCACCTCCTTATAGACATCATTATATAGACTCCACCTCTTTATACACATCATTATATAGACTCCACCTCTTTATAGACATCATTCATGGAGTCATGACGCTGAAAGAAGGGTCATAAAAAGACACAGCAGAAAGCGAACTGTGTTTACTTTAAGATGCTACTGCATGGTCATAAACAAGTCCCTAACGTCTAAATTACCCAAATCCCTCAGCGTTAGAGTGGAGAAACAACATTTTCCCCCTGCCACACATGTGTCAAGGTTCAACATGGGGGGCTGAGTCACAAATGGCACCCTGATCCCTACAAAGTACACTACTTCTAACCAGGCCAATAAGGCTCTGGCCAAAAGTAGTGCACTACTGTATAGAGAATAGGGTGCGATTTGGGACGCATCCATGGACATATAAACCTGTGTTGGTCCCAAACGGTTTGTTGTTGCTCAATACTACAACTTAACATATTGTACTGGGTCACAACATTTGAAATGCAACATGGCCTTTTTTGTTGGACGGTGTAGTTATTGGAGGCTGGTTTGGCTCAGTCAAGGCTGGGTGTCTCTTACAGAGAACGATGAACAGAAATAATAGAAAAGGGAAAGAGAGAGAGTTAAAACAGAGAGAAAGAGAAAGAGAGTAAGACAGAGAGAGGAAGAGAGAGAGAGAGAGAGAGAGTTAGAAAGATAGAGGAATAGAAATAGAGAGAGAGGGATGGAGAGAGACAGAGATTTAGAAAGAGAGAGCGAGAGAGAGAGAGAGAGAGAGAGAGAGAGAGTTAGACAGAGAGAGAGAGAGAGAGAGAGAGAGAGAGAGAGAGAGAGAGAGAGAGAGTTAGACAGAGAGAGAGAGAGAGAGAGAGAGAGAGAGAGTTAGACAGAGAGAGAGAGAGAGAGAGAGAGAGAGAGAGAGAGTTAGACAGAGAGAGAGAGAGAGAGAGAGAGAGAGAGAGAGTTAGAAAGAGAGAGCGAGAGAGAGAAAACCAACCCTCCCTACACGTTGCTGAGTAGCTGAATCATGACTAAAGGTTCTGACCCATTACTAAATGGTACTGACCCATGACTAAAGGTACTGACCCATGACTAAAGGTTCTGACCCATGACTAAAGGTTCTGAGTAGCTGAATCATGACTAAAGGTTCTGACCCATGACTAAAGGTTCTGACCCATGACTAAAGGTTCTGACCAATGACTAAAGGTTCTGACCCATGACTAAAGGTTCTGACCCATGACTAAAGGTTCTGACCCATGCTAAAGGGATCCATTTATTGTCTCAACAGAGGGGGGGGGCCACTGTGGTCTGTGTCTGGACTGGTGTAGCAGTATGACTGTGAGCCTGGTATTCCGTCTGGCTCCGCGGCGTTTACAATGTTAACCTGTTTAAAGGTCTTACATTGTCTACAGAGAACGAGATCACACAGTCGTCCAGAACAGTTGTTGACCTTCATGCACGCAACGGGGCCTCTCAGTCGGGTAACACTGAGAGCAAGCCCCCCCCCCTCCCCTTCTTCCATACCCCCCAGGTCGCTCCAGCCCTTCATGCCCACCACGGGGCCTCTCAGTCGGGTAACACTGAGAGCAAGCCCCCCTCCCCTCCTCCGTGGGAGGCCTATTATCCATGCCTGTAAACAGCAGCTTTGAGAGCTGCATAATACAGTGCAACATGGAGGATAGGCTGAAGCAGATAGCAACATAGATTTGGGCGTTGGCAGGAGGTGCAGGAGTATAAAAATAAGCACATGGATGTTTATCTACGCATCTACATAGTTCCTATCTCAGACTCACCACACAGCTCGACTAGAGACACAAACAGTCTGAAGATTACCAATGTGTTTCCTAAACACTGAAAGATAGGGGCCGGCAGGTAGCCCTAGCGAGTAAGAGCGTTGGGCCAGTAACCGAAAGGTAGCTGGTTCGAATCCCTGAGCCGACTATGTGGGAAAAATGTATTTAAGTTGGCAAGTCAGTTAAGAACAAATTCTTATTTACAATGACAGCCTCCCGGGGAGCAGTGGGTTAACTGCCTTGTTCAGGGGAACAGTGGGTTAACTGCCTTGTTCAGGGGAGCAGTGGGTTAACTGCCTTGTTCAGGGGAACAGTGGGTTAACTGCCTTGTTCAGGGGAACAGTGGGTTAACTGCCTTGTTCAGGGGAACAGCGGGTTAACTGCCTTGTTCAGGGGAACAGCGGGTTAACTGCCTTGTTCAGGGGAGCAGTGGGTTAACTGCCTTGTTCAGGGGAACAGTGGGTTAACTGTCTTGTTCAGGGGAACAGTGGGTTAACTGCCTTGTTCAGTGGAACAGTGGGTTAACTGCCTTGTTCAGGGGAACAGTGGGTTAACTGCCTTGTTCAGGGGAGTAGTGGGTTAACTGCCTTGTTCAGGGGAGTAGTGGGTTAACTGACTTGTTCAGGGGGGCAGTGGGTTAACTGCCTTGCTCAGGGGAGTAGTGGGTTAACTGCCTTGTTCAGGGGAGCAGTGGGTTAACTGCCTTGTTCAGGGGAGTAGTGGGTTAACTGACTTGTTCAGGGGGGCAGTGGGTTAACTGCCTTGTTCAGGGGAGTAGTGGGTTAACTGCCTTGTTCAGGGGAACAGTGGGTTAACTGCCTTGTTCAGAGGAACAGTGGGATAACTGCCTTGTTCAGGGGAACAGTGGGTTAACTGCCTTGTTCAGGGGAACAGTGGGTTAACTGCCTTGTTCAGGGGAACAGCGGGTTAACTGCCTTGTTCAGGGGAACAGTGGGTTAACTGCCTTGTTCAGGGGAACAGTGGGTTAAATGCCTTGTTCAGGGGAACAGTGGGTTAACTGCCTTGTTCAGTGGAACAGTGGGTTAACTGCCTTGTTCAGGGGAACAGTGGGTTAACTGCCTTGTTCAGGGGAACAGTGGGTTAACTGCCTTGTTCAGGGGGGCAGTGGGTTAACTGCCTTGTTCAGGGGGGCAGTGGGTTAACTGCCTTGTTCAGGGGAACAGTGGGTTAACTGCCTTGTTCAGGGGAACAGTGGGTTAACTGCCTTGTTCAGGGGAACAGTGGGTTAACTGCCTTGTTCAGGGGAACAGTGGGTTAACTGCCTTGTTCAGTGGAACAGTGGGTTAACTGCCTTGTTCAGGGGAACAGTGGGTTAACTGCCTTGTTCAGGGGAGCAGCGGGTTAACTGCCTTGTTCAGGGGAACAGTGGGTTAACTGCCTTGTTCAGGGGAGCAGTGGGTTAACTGCCTTGTTCAGGGGGGCAGTGGGTTAACTGCCTTGTTCAGGGGAACAGTGGGTTAACTGCCTTGTTCAGGGGAACAGTGGGTTAACTGCCTTGTTCAGGGGAGTAGTGGGTTAACTGCCTTGTTCAGGGGAGTAGTGGGTTAACTGACTTGTTCAGGGGGGCAGTGGGTTAACTGCCTTGTTCAGGGGAGTAGTGGGTTAACTGCCTTGTTCAGGGGAACAGTGGGTTAACTGCCTTGTTCAGGGGAACAGTGGGTTAACTGCCTTGTTCAGGGGAACAGTGGGTTAACTGCCTTGTTCAGGGGAACAGCGGGTTAACTGCCTTGTTCAGGGGAACAGTGGGTTAACTGCCTTGTTCAGGGGAACAGTGGGTTAACTGCCTTGTTCAGGGGAACAGTGGGTTAACTGCCTTGTTCAGTGGAACAGTGGGTTAACTGCCTTGTTCAGGGGAACAGTGGGTTAACTGCCTTGTTCAGGGGAACAGTGGGTTAACTGCCTTGTTCAGGGGAACAGTGGGTTAACTGCCTTGTTCAGGGGAACAGTGGGTTAACTGCCTTGTTCAGGGGAACAGTGGGTTAACTGCCTTGTTCAGGGAACAGTGGGTTAACTGCCTTGTTCAGTGGAACAGTGGTTACTGCCTTGTTCAGGGGAACAGTGGGTTAACTGCCTTGTTCAGGGGAGCAGCGGGTTAACTGCCTTGTTCAGGGGAACAGTGGGTTAACTGCCTTGTTCAGGGGAGCAGTGGGTTAACTGCCTTGTTCAGGGGGGCAGTGGGTTAACTGCCTTGTTCAGGGGAACAGTGGGTTAACTGCCTTGTTCAGGGGAACAGTGGGTTAACTGCCTTGTTCAGGGGAGTAGTGGGTTAACTGCCTTGTTCAGGGAGTAGTGGTTAACTGACTTGTTCAGGGGGGCAGTGGGTTAGACTGCCTTGTTCAGGGGAGTAGTGGGTTAACTGCCTTGTTCAGGGGAACAGTGGGTTAACTGCCTTGTTCAGAGGAACAGTGGGTTAACTGCCTTGTTCAGGGGAACAGTGGGTTAACTGCCTTGTTCAGGGGAACAGTGGGTTAACTGCCTTGTTCAGGGGAACAGCGGGTTAACTGCCTTGTTCAGGGGAACAGTGGGTTAACTGCCTTGCTCAGGGGAACAGCGGGTTAACTGCCTTGTTCAGGGGAGCAGTGGGTTAACTGCCTTGTTCAGGGGAACAGTGGGTTAACTGCCTTGTTCAGGGGAACAGTGGGTTAACTGCCTTGTTCAGTGGAACAGTGGGTTAACTGCCTTGTTCAGGGGAACAGTGGGTTAACTGCCTTGTTCAGGGGAACAGTGGGTTAACTGCCTTGTTCAGGGGGGCAGTGGGTTAACTGCCTTGTTCAGGGGGCAGTGGGTTAACTGCCTTGTTCAGGGGGAACAGTGGGTTAACTGCCTTGTTCAGGGGAACAGTGGATTAACTGCCTTGTTCAGGGGAACAGTGGGTAACTGCCGTGTTCAGGGGGAACAGTGGGTTACTGCCTTGTTCAGTGGAACAGTGGGTTAACTGCCTTGTTCAGGGGAACAGTGGGTTACTGCCTTGTTCAGGGGAACAGTGGTTAACTGCCTTGTTCAGGGGAACAGTGGGTTAACTGCCTTGTTCAGGGGAACAGTGGGTTAACTGCCTGTTCAGGGAACAGTGGGTTAACTGCCTTGTTCAGGGGAGCAGTGGGTTAACTGCCTTGTTCAGGGGGGCAGTGGGTTAACTGCCTTGTTCAGGGGAACAGTGGGTTAACTGCCTTGTTCAGGGGAACAGTGGGTTAACTGCCTTGTTCAGGGGAACAGTGGGTTAACTGCCTTGTTCAGGGGGGCAGTGGGTTAACTGCCTTGTTCAGGGGAACAGTGGGTTAACTGCCTTGTTCAGGGGAACAGCGGGTTAACTGCCTTGTTCAGGGGAACAGTGGGTTAACTGCCTTGCTCAGGGGAACAGCGGGTTAACTGCCTTGTTCAGGGGAACAGCGGGTTAACTGCCTTGTTCAGGGGAACAGTGGGTTAACTGCCTTGTTCAGGGGAGCAGTGGGTTAACTGCCTTGTTCAGGGGAGCAGTGGGTTAACTGCCTTGTTCAGGGGAACAGTGGGTTAACTGCCTTGTTCAGGGGAACAGTGGGTTAACTGCCTTGTTCAGGGGAACAGTGGGTTAACTGCCTTGTTCAGGGGAGCAGTGGGTTAACTGCCTTGTTCAGGGGGGCAGTGGGTTAACTGCCTTGTTCAGGGGAACAGTGGGTTAACTGCCTTGTTCAGGGGAACAGTGGGTTAACTGCCTTGTTCAGGGGAACAGTGGGTTAACTGCCTTGTTCAGGGGGGCAGTGGGTTAACTGCCTTGTTCAGGGGAACAGTGGGTTAACTGCCTTGTTCAGGGGAACAGCGGGTTAACTGCCTTGTTCAGGGGAACAGTGGGTTAACTGCCTTGCTCAGGGGAACAGCGGGTTAACTGCCTTGTTCAGGGGAACAGCGGGTTAACTGCCTTGTTCAGGGGAACAGTGGGTTAACTGCCTTGTTCAGGGGAGCAGTGGGTTAACTGCCTTGTTCAGGGGAGCAGTGGGTTAACTGCCTTGTTCAGGGGAACAGTGGGTTAACTGCCTTGTTCAGGGGAACAGTGGGTTAACTGCCTTGTTCAGGGGAACAGCGGGTTAACTGCCTTGTTCAGGGGAACAGTGGGTTAACTGCCTTGTTCAGGGGAGCAGTGGGTTAACTGCCTTGTTCAGGGGAACAGCGGGTTAACTGCCTTGTTCAGGGGAACAGTGGGTTAACTGCCTTGCTCAGGGGAACAGCGGGTTAACTGCCTTGCTCAGGGGAACAGCGGGTTAACTGCCTTGTTCAGGGGAACAGCGGGTTAACTGCCTTGTTCAGGGGAGCAGTGGGTTAACTGCCTTGTTCAGGGGAACAGTGGGTTAACTGCCTTGTTCAGGGGAACAGTGGGTTAACTGCCTTGTTCAGGGGAGCAGTGGGTTAACTGCCTTGTTCAGGGGAGCAGTGGGTTAACTGCCTTGTTCAGGGGAGCAGTGGGTTAACTGCCTTGTTCAGGGGAACAGCGGGTTAACTGCCTTGGATCAGTGGGTAACTGCTAGTGAGCCGTGGGTTAACTGCCTTGTTCAGGGGAGCAGTGGGTTAACTGCCTTGTTCAGGGGAACAGTGGGTTAACTGCCTTGTTCAGGGGAACAGTGGGTTAACTGCCTTGTTCAGGGGAACAGCGGGTTAACTGCCTTGTTCAGGGGAACAGTGGGTTAACTGCCTTGTTCAGGGGAGCAGTGGGTTAACTGCCTTGTTCAGGGGAACAGCGGGTTAACTGCCTTGTTCAGGGGAACAGTGGGTTAACTGCCTTGCTCAGGGGAACAGCGGGTTAACTGCTTTGTTCAGGGGAACAGCGGGTTAACTGCCTTGTTCAGGGGAGCAGTGGGTTAACTGCCTTGTTCAGGGGAACAGTGGGTTAACTGCCTTGTTCAGGGGAACAGTGGGTTAACTGCCTTGTTCAGGGGAGCAGTGGGTTAACTGCCTTGTTCAGGGGAGCAGTGGGTTAACTGCCTTGTTCAGGGGAGCAGTGGGTTAACTGCCTTGTTCAGGGGAACAGTGGGTTAACTGCCTTGTTCAGGGGAACAGCGGGTTAACTGCCTTGTTCATTGTATTAACAAGAACGTTGAGCGCCCTTTCTGTCTTTCTCCCTCTCTTCTTCTTTCTGTCTTTCTCCCTCTCTTCTTCTTTCTGTCTTTCTCCCTCTCTTCTTCTTTCTGTCTTTCTCCCTCTCTTCTTCTTTCTGTCTTTCTCCCTCTCTTCTTCTGTCTGTCTTTCTCCCTCTCTTCTTCTGTCTGTCTTTCTCCCTCTCTTCTTCTTTCTGTCTTTCTCCCTCTCTTCTTCTTTCTGTCTTTCTCCCTCTCTTCTTCTGTCTGTCTTTCTCCCTCTCTTCTTCTGTCTGTCTTTTTCCCTCTCTTCTTCTGTCTGTCTTTCTCCCGATGAGAGGATGTGAGGTTCTCTTCCGCACTGTTGAACCAATCCAGTAAACGTGGAGGAGGAGTTAAGAAGGAGTGTTACAGGGTTCTGTTTCCTGTTCAGCCGATGTTCTAAACAAGTCCGCTTCCGAAGCAGGACTCATAATATTGCATGAGGTCACTGCTATTGTGACACTACATTCTGTTTGGAGGGAAGGACTCCTCCACAGACGCTCGTACAGTCAACAAGATGTAGTCCTAGGATGCATCCAAAATGGAACCCTATTCCCTATACAAAAGTAGTTCACTCCATAGGGAATAAGGGTGCCATTTGGGACAACAAAAAAAACTATTCCTAAACACATCCAATCGTTCTTGAAAACTCTGTAGCTGAAGTAGTCTGATGAAGCGGATGCTAAGCTTTAGGACTGTTTCTCTGGTACAGACTGGAATATGTTCTGGGATTCATCCGATGTTATTGTGGAGTTTACCACTTCAGTCACTGGCTTCATTAATAAGCACATTGACAATGTCATCCCCACAGTGACCGTACGTACATATCCCAACCAGAAGCCATGGATTACAGGCAACATCCGCACTGACCTAGTAGAGCTGCAGCTTTCAAGGAGCGAGACAGTAATACAGACACTTTTGAGATATTCCGCTACGCCATCAAACAGGCAAAGAGTAAATACAAGACTAAGATCAAATCCTACACAGCGGCAATATATCACTGGGGCGGAGCTCCCTGCCATCCAGGACCTCTATTTATTTTTAACCTTTATTTAACTAGGCAAGTCAGTTAACCTTTTATGGATAGGGGGCAGTATTTTCACGGCCGGATAAAAAACGTACCCGATTTAATCTGTTTATTACTCCTGCCCAGAAACTAGAATATGCATATAATTGATTTGGATAGAAAACACCCTAGAGTTTCTAAAACTGTTTGAATGGTGTCTGTGAGTATAACAGAACTCAAATGGCAGGCCAAAACCTGAGAAGATTCTGTACAGGAAGTACCCTGTCTGACCATTTCTTGGCCTTCTTTGTCATCTCTATCCAAAACAAAGGATCTCTGCGGTAACGTGACATTTTCTAACGCTCTCATAGGCTCTCAGAAGGCGCCAGAACGTTGAATGATGACTTTGCAGGCCATGGCTGAAAAACAGCAGCGAATTTGGTAAGTGGTCGATCTGAGGACAATGAGACGGGTGCGCGCATGCACATGAAGAGTCCATTTTAGATTTTGAGTCTTTGAACGAAAACAACGACTCCCGGTCGGAATATTTTCGCTTTTTAGCAAGAAAAATCGCATAAAAATTGATTTTAAACAGCGTTTGACATGCTTCGAAGTACGGTAATGGAATATTTTGACATTTTTTGTCACGATACGCGTCCGCGCGTCACCCTTCGTTACCCTTCGGATAGTGTCTTGAACGCACGAACAAAACGCCGCTATTTGGATATAACTATGGATTATTTGGAACCAAAACAACATTGGTTGTAAACTGGAAGTCCTGGGAGTGCATTCTGACGAAGAACAGCAAAGGTAATCCAATTTTTCTTATAGTAAATCTGAGTTTGGTGAGTACCAAACTTGGTGGGTGTCAAAATAGCTAGCCTGTGATGGTGAGCTATCTACTCAGAATATTGCAAAATTTGCTTTCACCGAAAAGCTATTTTAAAATCGGACACCGCGATTGCATAAAGGAGTTCTGTATCTATAATTCTTAAAATAATTGTTATGTTTTTTGTGAACGTTTATCGTGAGTAATTTAGTAAATTCACCGGAAGTGTTCGGTGGGAATGCTAGTTCTGAACATCACATGCTAATGTAAAAAGATGTTTTTTGATATAAATATGAACTTGATTGAACAAAACATGCATGTATTGTATAACATAATGTCCTAGGAGTGTCATCTGATGAAGATCATCAAAGGTTAGTGCTGCATTTAGCTGTGGTTTTGGTTTTTGTGACATTATATGCTAGCTTGAAAAATGGGTGTCTGATTATTTCTGGCTGGGTACTCTGCTGACATAATCTAATGTTTTGCTTTCGTTGTAAAATCTTGTCTTTAAAATGGTGTAAAATAGTCATATGTTTGAAAAATGGAAGTTTTCGGATTTTCGAGCAGTTTGTATTTCGCGCCACGCCCTATCACTGGATATTGGAGCGGTGTTCCGCTAGCGGAACGTCTAGATGTAAGAGGTTATTAAGTACAAATTCTATAACAGTGGGTTAACTGCCTTGTTCATGGGGCAGAACAACAGATTTGTACCTTGTCAGCTCGGGGATTCGAACTTGCAACCTTTCGGTTACTAGTCCAACACTCTAACCACTAGGTTACGTTTCCGCCCCTCTATATCAGAGGAAGGCGCCCAAAAAATTGCCAAAGACTCCAGCCAACCAACCCATAGACTGTTATCTCTTTTACCGTTTGGCCAAGTGGGGAACCAACAACAGGACCTTGAACAGCTTCTACCCCCCCCCCCCCCCCCCCCCCCCCCCCCCCCCCCAGCTAATCAAATGGAAAACCTGGACTACCTGCACTGACTCTTATGCAGAGGAGGACATGAGTCAGTCATGGTCACGTGATGATGTAGCTCCATCCTGCCAACTTCATAACCAATGTCTGTCCTCGTAGTTTTGATTTGATAGCTTCAGTTTTCTCAGAACAGCTGAAAAGTATCTTACCGTGAAGGTGTACTGACATTAGTGAGATAGTATTAGCATAGCCAGGCCTACAGGATCCTGCCTGATCCGTATTTTGGGACCACTCAGTGGCTGTCTACGGTAGTCTACTATATCACTATATATACATAATAATACACAACATCAGTGTATTTCATATATTATATACATAATAATACACAACATAGGTATATTTCATATATTATATACATAATAATACACAACATCAATGTATTTCATATATTATATACATAATAATACACAACATAGGTATATTTCATATATTATATACATAATAATACACAACATCAGTGTATTTCATATATTATATACATAATAATACACATCATCAGTGTATTTCATATATTATATACATAATAATACACAACATAGGTATATTTCATATATTATATACATAATAATACACAACATCAGTGTATTTCATATATTATATACATAATAATACACAACATCAGTGTATTTCATATATTATATACATAATAATACACAACATAGGTATATTTCATATATTATATACATAATAATACACAACATCAGTGTATTTCATATATTATATACATAATAATACACAACATCAGTGTATTTCATATATTATATACATAATAATACACATCATCAGTGTATTTCATATATTATATATATAATAATACACATCATCAGTGTATTTCTGAGCATTTGAGTTTTGGCAATGTGTTAGCATTAATTAATGGCAATGTGTTAGCATTAATTAATGCATTAATTAATGGCAATGTGTTAGCATTAATTAATGGCAATGTGGCAATGTGTTAGCATTAATTAATAACTAATCACTTCCATACATCATTTCACAAACTCCTAACTAGATTTGTTTTTCTCTGAAAGATAATGGACAATAAATTATTCTTCTAAATTCATTTTTTATGTCATTTTCAGAGATTATTTAAATTTCAAACATTAATTCCATGGCTGTATTGCAGGCTTTAGTCTCCTAAGTTCTACTATGCCAGCTAAAGCAATGTGGCGCTAGCTAAAGCAATGTGGCCCTAGCTAAAGCAATGTGGTGCTAGCTAAAGCAATGTGGCGCCAGCTAAAGCAATGTGGCGCTAGCTAAAGCAATGTGGCCCTAGCTAAAGCAATGTGGTGCTAGCTAAAGCAATGTGGCGCTAGCTAAAGCAATGTGGCGCTAGCTAAAGCAATGGGCCCTAGCTAAAGCAATGTGGCGCTAGCTAAAGCAATGGGCCCTAGCTAAAGCAATGTGGTGCTAGCTAAAGCAATGTGGCCCTAGCTAAAGCAATGTGGCGCTAGCTAAAGCAATGGGCCCTAGCTAAAGCAATGTGGTGCTAGCTAAAGCAATGTGGCGCTAGCTAAAGCAATGGGCCCTAGCTAAAGCAATGTGGTGCCAGCTAAAGCAATGTGGCGCCAGCTAAAGCAATGTGGCGCCAGCTAAAGCAATGGGATGTTAGCTAAAGCAATGGGCACTAGCTAAAGGAATGGGGCACTAGCTAAATTAATGGGATGTTAGCTAAAGCAATGGGCACCAGCTAAAGCAATGGGCACTAGCTAAAGGAATGGGGCACTAGCTAAATTAATGGGATGTTAGCTAAAGCAATGGGCACTAGCTAAAGGAATGGGGCACTAGCTAAATTAATGGGATGTTAGCTAAAGCAATGGGCACCAGCTAAAGCAATGGGCACTAGCAGCTAGCTAAGGCATCTTGCATCATGCAGCGTGGCTTCTTCTATTCCCACCACTTCACTCCTAATAGGTAATGACAGCTGACAGCATTACTCTGTGGGAGGGAGAGAGAGAGAGACAGAAAGAGAGTGGAGAGAGAGAGAGAGAGAGATATAAGGGAGAGAAAGAGAGAGAGACAGAGAGAGAGAGAGAGACAGAGAGAGAGAGAGACAGAGAGAGAGACAGAGAGAGAGAGAGACAGAGAGAGAGAGAGAGAGAGAGAGAGAGAGAGAGACAGAGCGAGAGAGAGAAAGAGAGAGAGAGAGTGAGAGATAAGGGAGAGAAAGAGAGAGAGAGAGAGAGAGACAGAGAGAGAGAGAGAGAGAGAGAGAGAGAGAGATAAGGGAGAGAAAGAGAGAGAGAAAGAGAGAGAGAGATAAGGGAGAAAAAGAGAGAGAGACAGAGAGAGAGAGAAAGAGAGTTGGGTTGCTGTCAGTAGAGGGAGGAAAGGCTTATGGGTATTGTAATATTGTAGTGGCAGTATGGTAGTGTGGGGGTAGCCAGCTAGCTAGGGGCGATTGATGGGGGATGGAGGGATAGAGGGATGGAGGATGGAAGATAGAGGGATGGGGAGGAGGAGAATAATCTACATTTCCATCACTGGAGCGGGATAAACAACGCTGTACCATTCTTGTGTCCTCACACTGAATAGAACAGACCCCCAAAAGTGGGCCAGGAGAACACAACCCTACAAGTCAGAATATCAGAGGTACCCATCTCAGTGGCTG
>NW_021822366.1:0-29794 GCF_901001165.1 Salmo trutta | reverse complement strand
TACTGCTTATTCAGGATGATAGGAACACTGTTGACACTACAGCAAGTTGCAATCATGTAATACAGAAATAACACTTTTTCAAAATCAAGGTCATTCTGTTAAGAACCATTTTGCTGTACTGTTTAAACTCGATGAAAGGAATACAGAAATAAACAGTTTTTCAAAAACAAGGTTTGAGTCACTCTGTAAGTACCATTTTGCTGTACTGTTTAAATGTCGATGAAAGGAACATTGTTGACACTTTTCAGCAAGTTGCAATCATGAAATACAGAAATAAACCGTTTTTTCACAAACAAGGCCTAAATCATGTTTGATGCACTCTGTGAGTACCATTTTTGCTGTACTGCTTAATCAGGATGATAGGAGCACTGTTGACACTTTTCAGCAGTTGCAATCATGAAATACAGAAATAAACAGTTTTCAAAAACAAGGTCAAAGTCATGTGTTGAGTTACTCTGTAAGTATCATTTTGGCTGTACTGTTTAATCTCGATGAAAGGAACCTTGTTGACCCTTTCAGCAATGTTGCAATCATGAAATACAGAAATAAACCGTTTTCACAAACAAGGTCAAGTCATGTTTGATGCACTCTGTTAACACCATTTTCTGCTGTACTGCTTAATCAGGATGATAGGAGCACTGTTGACACTTTTCAGCAAGTTGCAATCATGTAATACAGAAATAAACACTTGTTCAAAAACAAGGTCACTCTCTTAAGTACCATTTTGCTGTACTGTTTAAACTCGATGAAAGGAACACTGTTGACACTTTTCAGCAAGTTGCAATCATGAAATACAGAAATAAACAGTTTTTCAAAAACAAGGTCAAAGTCATGTTTGAGTCACTCTGTAAGTATCATTTTGCTGTACTGTTTAATCTCGATGATAGGAACATTGTTGACACTTTTCAGCAAGTTGCAATCATGAAATACAGAAATAAACCATTTTTCACAAACAAGGTCTAAGTCATGTTTGATGCACTCTGTAAGTACCATTTTTGCTGTACTGCTTAATCAGGATGATAGGAGCACTGTTGACACTTTTCAGCAAGTGCAATAATGTAATACAGAAATAAACACTTTTTCAAAATCAAGGTCATTCTGTTAAGAACCATTTTGCTGTACTGTTTAAACTCGATGAAAGGAATACAGAAATAAACAGTTTTTCAAAAACAAGGTTTGAGTCACTCTGTAAGTACCATTTTGCTGTACTGTTTAATCTCGATGAAAGGAACATTGTTGACACTTTTCAGCAAGTTGCAATCATGTAATACAGAAATAAACAGTTTTTCACAAAGAAGGCCTAAATCATGTTTGATGCACTCAGTAAGTACCGTTTTTGCTGTACTGCTTATTCAGGATGATAGGAACACTGTTGACACTACAGCAAGTTGCAATCATGTAATACAGAAATAAACACTTTTTCAAAATCAAGGTCATTCTGTTAAGAACCATTTTGCTGTACTGTTTAAACTCGATGAAAGGAATACAGAAATAAACAGTTTTTCAAAAACAAGTTTGAGTCACTCTGTAAGTACCATTTTGCTGTACTGTTTAATGTCGATGAAAGGAACATTGTTGACACTTTTCAGCAAGTTGCAATCATGAATACAGAAATAAACCGTTTTTCAAAAACCAAGGTCAAAGTCATGTTTGAGTCACTCTGTAAGTACCATTTTGCTGTACTGTTTAATCTCGATGAAAGGAACATTGTTGACACTTTTTCAGCAAGTTGCAATCATGAAATACAGAAATAAACCGTTTTTCACAAACAAGGTCTAAGTCATGTTTGATGCACTCTGTAAGTACCATTTCTGCTGTACTGCTTAATCAGGATGATAGGAGCACTGTTGACACTTTTCAGCAAGTTGCAATCATGTAATACAGAAATAAACAGTTTTTCAAATTAAGGTAATTCTGTTAAGTACCATTTTGCTGTACTGTTTAAACTCGATGAAAGGAACACTGTTGACACTTTTCAGCAAGTTGCAATCATGAAATACAGAAATAAACCGTTTTTCACAAACAAGGCCTAAATCATGTTTGATGCACTCAGTAAGTACCGTTTTTGCTGTACTGCTTATTCAGGATGATAGGAACACTGTTGACACTACAGCAAGTTGCAATCATGTAATACAGAAATAAACACTTGTTCAAAAACAAGGTCACTCTCTTAAGTACCATTTTGCTGTACTGTTTAAACTCGATGAAAGGAACACTGTTGACACTTTTCAGCAAGTTGCAATCATGAAATACAGAAATAAACCGTTTTTCACAAACAAGTTCTAAATCATGTTTGATGCACTCAGTAAGTACCGTTTTTGCTGTACTGCTTATTCAGGATGATAGGAACACTGTTGACACTACAGCAAGTTGCAATCATGTAATACAGAAATAAACCATTTTTCACAAACAAGGTCTAAGTCATGTTTGATGCACTCTGTAAGTACCATTTTTGCTGTACTGCTTAATCAGGATGATAGGAGCACTGTTGACACTTTTCAGCAAGTGCAATAATGTAATACAGAAATAAACACTTTTTCAAAATCAAGGTCATTCTGTTAAGAACCATTTTGCTGTACTGTTTAAACTCGATGAAAGGAATACAGAAATAAACAGTTTTTCAAAAACAAGGTTTGAGTCACTCTGTAAGTACCATTTTGCTGTACTGTTTAAACTCGATGAAAGGAACACTGTTGACACTTTTCAGCAAGTTGCAATCATGAAATACAGAAATAAACCGTTTTTCACAAAGAAGGCCTAAATCATGTTTGATGCACTCAGTAAGTACCGTTTTGCTGTACTGCTTATTCAGGATGATAGGAACACTGTTGACACTACAGCAAGTTGCAATCATGTAATACAGAAATAAACACTTTTTCAAAATCAAGGTCATTCTGTTAAGAACCATTTTGATGTACTGTTTAAACTCGATGAAAGGAATACATAAATAAACAGTTTTTCAAAAACAAGGTTTGAGTCACTCTGTAAGTACCATTTGCTGTACTGTTTAATGTCGATGAAAGGAACATTGTTGACACTTTTCAGCAAGTTGCAATCATGAAATACAGAAATAAACCGTTTTTCACAAACAAGGCCTAAATCATGTTTGATGCACTCTGTGAGTACCATTTTTGCTGTACTGCTTAATCAGGATGATAGGAGCACTGTTGACACTTTTCAGCAAGTTGCAATCATGTAATACAGAAATAAACAGTTTTTCAAAAACAAGGTCAAAGTCATGTTTGAGTCACTCTAAGAATCAATTTGCTGTACTGTTTAATCTAGATGAAAGGAACATTGTTGACACTTTTCATCAAGTTGCAATCATGAAATACAGAAATAAACCGTTTTTCACAAACAAGGTCAAAGTCATGTTTGAGTCACTCTGTAAGTATCATTTTGCTGTACTGTTTAATCTCGATGAAAGGAACATTGTTGACACTTTTCAGCAAGTTGCAATCATGAAATACAGAAATAAACCGTTTTTCACAAACAAGGTCTAAGTCATGTTTGATGCACTCTGTAAGTACCATTTCTGCTGTACTGCTTAATCAGGATGATAGGAGCACTGTTGACACTTTTCAGCAAGTTGCAATCATGTAATACAGAAATAAACAGTTTTTCAAATTAAGGTAATTCTGTTAAGTACCATTTTGCTTTACTGTTTAAACTTGATGAAAGGAACACTGTTGACACTTTTCAGCAAGTTGCAATCATGAAATACAGAAATAAACCGTTTTTCACAAACAAGGCCTAAATCATGTTTGATGCACTCAGTAAGTACCGTTTTTGCTGTACTGCTTATTCAGGATGATAGGAACACTGTTGACACTACAGCAAGTTGCAATCATGTAATACAGAAATAAACACTTGTTCAAAAACAAGGTCACTCTCTTAAGTACCATTTTGCTGTACTGTTTAAACTCGATGAAAGGAACACTGTTGACACTTTTCAGCAAGTTGCAATCATGAAATACAGAAATAAACAGTTTTTCAAAAACAAGGTCAAAGTCATGTTTGAGTCACTCTGTAAGTATCATTTTGCTGTACTGTTTAATCTCGATGAAAGGAATACAGAAATAAACAGTTTTTCAAAAACAAGGTTTGAGTCACTCTGTAAGTACCATTTTGCTGTACTGTTTAATCTCGATGAAAGGAACATTGTTGACACTTTTCAGCAAGTTGCAATCATGAAATACAGAAATAAACCGTTTTTCACAAACAAAGCCTAAATCATGTTTGATGCACTCAGTAAGTACCGTTTTTGCTGTACTGCTTATTCAGGATGATAGGAACACTGTTGACACTACAGCAAGTTGCAATCATGTAATACAGAAATAAACACTTTTTCAAAATCAAGGTCATTCTGTTAAGAACCATTTTGCTGTACTGTTTAAACTCGATGAAAGGAATACAGAAATAAACAGTTTTTCAAAAACAAGGTTTGAGTCACTCTGTAAGTACCATTTTGCTGTACTGTTTAATCTCGATGAAAGGAACATTGTTGACACTTTTCAGCAAGTTGCAATCATGAAATACAGAAATAAACCGTTTTTCACAAACAAGGCCTAAATCATGTTTGATGCACTCTGTGAGTACCATTTTTGCTGTACTGCTTAATCAGGATGATAGGAGCACTGTTGACACTTTTCAGCAAGTTGCAATCATGTAATACAGAAATAAACAGTTTTTCAAAAACAAGGTCAAAGTCATGTTTGAGTCACTCTGTAAGTATCATTTTGCTGTACTGTTTAATCTCGATGAAAGGAACATTGTTGACACTTTTCAGCAAGTTGCAATCATGAAATACAGAAATAAACCGTTTTTCACAAACAAGGTCTAAGTCATGTTTGATGCACTCTGTAAGTACCATTTCTGCTGTACTGCTTAATCAGGATGATAGGAGCACTGTTGACACTTTCAGCAAGTTGCAATCATGTAATACAGAAATAAACACTTGTTCAAAAACAAGGTCACTCTCTTAAGTACCATTTTGCTGTACTGTTTAAACTCGATGAAAGGAACACTGTTGACACTTTTCAGCAAGTTGCAATCATGAAATACAGAAATAAACAGTTTTTCAAAAACAAGGTCAAAGTCATGTTTGAGTCACTCTGTAAGTATCATTTTGCTGTACTGTTTAATCTCGATGATAGGAACATTGTTGACACTTTTCAGCAAGTTGCAATCATGAAATACAGAAATAAACCATTTTTCACAAACAAGGTCTAAGTCATGTTTGATGCACTCTGTAAGTACCATTTTTGCTGTACTGCTTAATCAGGATGATAGGAGCACTGTTGACACTTTTCAGCAAGTGCAATAATGTAATACAGAAATAAACACTTTTTCAAAATCAAGGTCATTCTGTTAAGAACCATTTTGCTGTACTGTTTAAACTCGATGAAAGGAATACAGAAATAAACAGTTTTTCAAAAACAAGGTTTGAGTCACTCTGTAAGTACCATTTTGCTGTACTGTTTAATCTCGATGAAAGGAACATTGTTGACACTTTTCAGCAAGTTGCAATCATGTAATACAGAAATAAACAGTTTTTCACAAACAAGGCCTAAGTCATGTTTGATGCACTCAGTAAGTACCGTTTTTGCTGTACTGCTTATTCAGGATGATAGGAACACTGTTGACACTACAGCAAGTTGCAATCATGTAATACAGAAATAAACACTTTTTCAAAATCAAGGTCATTCTGTTAAGAACCATTTTGCTGTACTGTTTAAACTCGATGAAAGGAATACAGAAATAAACAGTTTTTCAAAAACAAGGTTTGAGTCACTCTGTAAGTACCATTTTGCTGTACTGTTTAATCTCGATGAAAGGAACATTGTTGACACTTTTCAGCAAGTTGCAATCATGAAATACAGAAATAAACAGTTTTTCAAAAACAAGGTCAAAGTCATGTTTGAGTCACTCTGTAAGTATCATTTTGCTGTACTGTTTAATCTCGATGAAAGGAACATTGTTGACACTTTTCAGCAAGTTGCAATCATGAAATACAGAAATAAACCGTTTTTCACAAACAAGGTCTAAGTCATGTTTGATGCACTCTGTAAGTACCATTTCTGCTGTACTGCTTAATCAGGATGATAGGAGCACTGTTGACACTTTTCAGCAAGTTGCAATCATGTAATACAGAAATAAACAGTTTTTCAAATAAAGGTAATTCTGTTAAGTACCATTTTGCTGTACTGTTTAAACTCGATGAAAGGAACACTGTTGACACTTTTCAGCAAGTTGCAATCATGAAATACAGAAATAAACCGTTTTTCACAAACAAAGCCTAAATCATGTTTGATGCACTCAGTAAGTACCGTTTTTGCTGTACTGCTTATTCAGGATGATAGGAACACTGTTGACACTACAGCAAGTTGCAATCATGTAATACAGAAATAAACACTTGTTCAAAAACAAGGTCACTCTGTTAAGTACCATTTTGCTGTACTGTTTAAACTCGATGAAAGGAACACTGTTGACACTTTTCAGCAAGTTGCAATCATGAAATACAGAAATAAACAGTTTTTCAAAAACAAGGTCAAAGTCATGTTTGAGTCACTCTGTAAGTATCATTTTGCTGTACTGTTTAATCTCGATGAAAGGAATACAGAAATAAACAGTTTTTCAAAAACAAGGTTTGAGTCACTCTGTAAGTACCATTTTGCTGTACTGTTTAATCTCGATGAAAGGAACATTGTTGACACTTTTCAGCAAGTTGCAATCATGAAATACAGAAATAAACCGTTTTTCACAAACAAAGCCTAAATCATGTTTGATGCACTCAGTAAGTACCGTTTTTGCTGTACTGCTTATTCAGGATGATAGGAACACTGTTGACACTACAGCAAGTTGCAATCATGTAATACAGAAATAAACACTTTTTCAAAATCAAGGTCATTCTGTTAAGAACCATTTTGCTGTACTGTTTAAACTCGATGAAAGGAATACAGAAATAAACAGTTTTTCAAAAACAAGGTTTGAGTCACTCTGTAAGTACCATTTTGCTGTACTGTTTAATCTCGATGAAAGGAACATTGTTGACACTTTTCAGCAAGTTGCAATCATGAAATACAGAAATAAACCGTTTTTCACAAACAAGGCCTAAATCATGTTTGATGCACTCTGTGAGTACCATTTTTGCTGTACTGCTTAATCAGGATGATAGGAGCACTGTTGACACTTTTCAGCAAGTTGCAATCATGTAATACAGAAATAAACAGTTTTTCAAAAACAAGGTCAAAGTCATGTTTGAGTCACTCTGTAAGTATCATTTTGCTGTACTGTTTAATCTCGATGAAAGGAACATTGTTGACACTTTTCAGCAAGTTGCAATCATGAAATACAGAAATAAACCGTTTTTCACAAACAAGGTCTAAGTCATGTTTGATGCACTTTGTAAGTACCATTTCTGCTGTACTGCTTAATCAGGATGATAGGAGCACTGTTGACACTTTTCAGCAAGTTGCAATCATGTAATACAGAAATAAACACTTGTTCAAAAACAAGGTCACTCTCTTAAGTACCATTTTGCTGTACTGTTTAAACTCGATGAAAGGAACACTGTTGACACTTTTCAGCAAGTTGCAATCATGAAATACAGAAATAAACAGTTTTTCAAAAACAAGGTCAACGTCATGTTTGAGTCACTCTGTAAGTATCATTTTGCTGTACTGTTTAATCTCGATGATAGGAACATTGTTGACACTTTTCAGCAAGTTGCAATCATGAAATACAGAAATAAACCATTTTTCACAAACAAGGTCTAAGTCATGTTTGATGCACTCTGTAAGTACCATTTTTGCTGTACTGCTTAATCAGGATGATAGGAGCACTGTTGACACTTTTCAGCAAGTGCAATAATGTAATACAGAAATAAACACTTTTTCAAAATCAAGGTCATTCTGTTAAGAACCATTTTGCTGTACTGTTTAAACTCGATGAAAGGAATACAGAAATAAACAGTTTTTCAAAAACAAGGTTTGAGTCACTCTGTAAGTACCATTTTGCTGTACTGTTTAATCTCGATGAAAGGAACATTGTTGACACTTTTCAGCAAGTTGCAATCATGTAATACAGAAATAAACAGTTTTTCACAAACAAGGCCTAAATCATGTTTGATGCACTCAGTAAGTACCGTTTTTGCTGTACTGCTTATTCAGGATGATAGGAACACTGTTGACACTACAGCAAGTTGCAATCATGTAATACAGAAATAAACACTTTTTCAAAATCAAGGTCATTCTGTTAAGAACCATTTTGCTGTACTGTTTAAACTCGATGAAAGGAATACAGAAATAAACAGTTTTTCAAAAACAAGGTTTGAGTCACTCTGTAAGTACCATTTTGCTGTACTGTTTAATCTCGATGAAAGGAACATTGTTGACACTTTTCAGCAAGTTGCAATCATGAAATACAGAAATAAACCGTTTTTCAAAAACAAGGTCAAAGTCATGTTTGAGTCACTCTGTATGTATCATTTTGCTGTACTGTTTAATCTCGATGAAAGGAACATTGTTGACACTTTTCAGCAAGTTGCAATCATGAAATACAGAAATAAACCGTTTTTCACAAACAAGGTCTAAGTCATGTTTGATGCACTCTGTAAGTACCATTTCTGCTGTACTGCTTAATCAGGATGATAGGAGCACTGTTGACACTTTTCAGCAAGTTGCAATCATGTAATACAGAAATAAACAGTTTTTCAAATAAAGGTAATTCTGTTAAGTACCATTTTGCTTTACTGTTTAAACTCGATGAAAGGAACACTGTTGACACTTTTCAGCAAGTTGCAATCATGAAATACAGAAATAAACCGTTTTTCACAAACAAGGCCTAAATCATGTTTGATGCACTCAGTAAGTACCGTTTTTGCTGTACTGCTTATTCAGGATGATAGGAACACTGTTGACACTACAGCAAGTTGCAATCATGTAATACAGAAATAAACACTTGTTCAAAAACAAGGTCACTCTGTTAAGTACCATTTTGCTGTACTGTTTAAACTCGATGAAAGGAACACTGTTGACACTTTTCAGCAAGTTGCAATCATGAAATACAGAAATAAACAGTTTTTCAAAAACAAGGTCAAAGTCATGTTTGAGTCACTCTGTAAGTACCATTTTGCTGTACTGTTTAATCTCGATGAAAGGAATACAGAAATAAACAGTTTTTCAAAAACAAGGTTTGAGTCACTCTGTAAGTACCATTTTGCTGTACTGTTTAATCTCGATGAAAGGAACATTGTTGACACTTTTCAGCAAGTTGCAATCATGAAATACAGAAATAAACCGTTTTTCACAAACAAAGCCTAAATCATGTTTGATGCACTCAGTAAGTACCGTTTTTGCTGTACTGCTTATTCAGGATGATAGGAACACTGTTGACACTACAGCAAGTTGCAATCATGTAATACAGAAATAAACACTTTTTCAAAATCAAGGTCATTCTGTTAAGAACCATTTTGCTGTACTGTTTAAACTCGATGAAAGGAATACAGAAATAAACAGTTTTTCAAAAACAAGGTTTGAGTCACTCTGTAAGTACCATTTTGCTGTACTGTTTAATCTCGATGAAAGGAACATTGTTGACACTTTTCAGCAAGTTGCAATCATGAAATACAGAAATAAACCGTTTTTCACAAACAAGGCCTAAATCATGTTTGATGCACTCTGTGAGTACCATTTTTGCTGTACTGCTTAATCAGGATGATAGGAGCACTGTTGACACTTTTCAGCAAGTTGCAATCATGTAATACAGAAATAAACAGTTTTTCAAAAACAAGGTCAAAGTCATGTTTGAGTCACTCTGTAAGTATCATTTTGCTGTACTGTTTAATCTCGATGAAAGGAACATTGTTGACACTTTTCAGCAAGTTGCAATCATGAAATACAGAAATAAACCGTTTTTCACAAACAAGGTCTAAGTCATGTTTGATGCACTTTGTAAGTACCATTTCTGCTGTACTGCTTAATCAGGATGATAGGAGCACTGTTGACACTTTTCAGCAAGTTGCAATCATGTAATACAGAAATAAACACTTGTTCAAAAACAAGGTCACTCTCTTAAGTACCATTTTGCTGTACTGTTTAAACTCGATGAAAGGAACACTGTTGACACTTTTCAGCAAGTTGCAATCATGAAATACAGAAATAAACAGTTTTTCAAAAACAAGGTCAAAGTCATGTTTGAGTCACTCTGTAAGTATCATTTTGCTGTACTGTTTATCCTCGATGATAGGAACATTGTTGACACTTTTCAGCAAGTTGCAATCATGAAATACAGAAATAAACCGTTTTTCACAAACAAGGTCTAAGTCATGTTTGATGCACTCTGTAAGTACCATTTTTGCTGTACTGCTTAATCAGGATGATAGGAGCACTGTTGACACTTTTCAGCAAGTGCAATCATGTAATACAGAAATAAACACTTTTTCAAAATCAAGGTCATTCTGTTAAGAACCATTTTGCTGTACTGTTTAAACTCGATGAAAGGAATACAGAAATAAACAGTTTTTCAAAAACAAGGTTTGAGTCACTCTGTAAGTACCATTTTGCTGTACTGTTTAATCTCGATGAAAGGAACATTGTTGACACTTTTCAGCAAGTTGCAATCATGTAATACAGAAATAAACAGTTTTTCACAAACAAGGCCTAAATCATGTTTGATGCACTCAGTAAGTACCGTTTTTGCTGTACTGCTTATTCAGGATGATAGGAACACTGTTGACACTACAGCAAGTTGCAATCATGTAATACAGAAATAAACACTTTTTCAAAATCAAGGTCATTCTGTTAAGAACCATTTTGCTGTACTGTTTAAACTCGATGAAAGGAATACAGAAATAAACAGTTTTTCAAAAACAAGGTTTGAGTCACTCTGTAAGTACCATTTTGCTGTACTGTTTAATCTCGATGAAAGGAACATTGTTGACACTTTTCAGCAAGTTGCAATCATGAAATACAGAAATAAACAGTTTTTCAAAAACAAGGTCAAAGTCATGTTTGAGTCACTCTGTAAGTACCATTTTGCTGTACTGTTTAATCTCGATGAAAGGAACATTGTTGACACTTTTCAGCAAGTTGCAATCATGAAATACAGAAATAAACCGTTTTTCACAAACAAGGTCTAAGTCATGTTTGATGCACTCTGTAAGTACCATTTCTGCTGTACTGCTTAATCAGGATGATAGGAGCACTGTTGACACTTTTCAGCAAGTTGCAATCATGTAATACAGAAATAAACAGTTTTTCAAATAAAGGTAATTCTGTTAAGTACCATTTTGCTGTACTGTTTAAACTCGATGAAAGGAACACTGTTGACACTTTTCAGCAAGTTGCAATCATGAAATACAGAAATAAACCGTTTTTCACAAACAAGGCCTAAATCATGTTTGATGCACTCAGTAAGTACCGTTTTTGCTGTACTGCTTATTCAGGATGATAGGAACACTGTTGACACTACAGCAAGTTGCAATCATGTAATACAGAAATAAACACTTGTTCAAAAACAAGGTCACTCTCTTAAGTACCATTTTGCTGTACTGTTTAAACTCGATGAAAGGAACACTGTTGACACTTTTCAGCAAGTTGCAATCATGAAATACAGAAATAAACAGTTTTTCAAAAACAAGGTCAAAGTCATGTTTGAGTCACTCTGTAAGTGTCATTTTGCTGTACTGTTTAATCTCGATGAAAGGAATACAGAAATAAACAGTTTTTCAAAAACAAGGTTTGAGTCACTCTGTAAGTACCATTTTGCTGTACTGTTTAATCTCGATGAAAGGAACATTGTTGACACTTTTCAGCAAGTTGCAATCATGAAATACAGAAATAAACCGTTTTTCACAAAGAAGGCCTAAATCATGTTTGATGCACTCAGTAAGTACCGTTTTTGCTGTACTGCTTATTCAGGATGATAGGAACACTGTTGACACTACAGCAAGTTGCAATCATGTAATACAGAAATAAACACTTTTTCAAAATCAAGGTCATTCTGTTAAGAACCATTTTGCTGTACTGTTTAAACTCGATGAAAGGAATACAGAAATAAACAGTTTTTCAAAAACAAGGTTTGAGTCACTCTGTAAGTACCATTTTGCTGTACTGTTTAATGTCGATGAAAGGAACATTGTTGACACTTTTCAGCAAGTTGCAATCATGAAATACAGAAATAAACCGTTTTTCACAAACAAGGCCTAAATCATGTTTGATGCACTCTGTGAGTACCATTTTTGCTGTACTGCTTAATCAGGATGATAGGAGCACTGTTGACACTTTTCAGCAAGTTGCAATCATGTAATACAGAAATAAACAGTTTTTCAAAAACAAGGTCAAAGTCATGTTTGAGTCACTCTAAGTATCATTTTGCTGTACTGTTTAATCTAGATGAAAGGAACATTGTTGACACTTTTCATCAAGTTGCAATCATGAAATACAGAAATAAACCGTTTTTCACAAACAAGGTCTAAGTCATGTTTGATGCACTCTGTAAGTACCATTTCTGCTGTACTGCTTAATCAGGATGATAGGAGCACTGTTGACACTTTTCAGCAAGTTGCAATCATGTAATACAGAAATAAACACTTGTTCAAAAACAAGGTCACATGAAAGGAACACTGTTGACACTTTTCAGCAAGTTGCAATCATGAAATACAGAAATAAACCGTTTTTCACAAACAAGGCCTAAATCATGTTTGATGCACTCAGTAAGTACCGTTTTTGCTGTACTGCTTATTCAGGATGACAGGAACACTGTTGACACTACAGCAAGTTGCAATCATGTAATACAGAAATAAACACTTTTTCAAAAGCAAGGTCATTCTGTTAAGAACCATTTTGCTGTACTGTTTAAACTCGATGAAAGGAATACAGAAATAAACAGTTTTTCAAAAACAAGGTTTGAGTCACTCTTTAAGTACCATTTTGCTGTACTGTTTAATGTCGATGAAAGGAACATGGTTGACACTTTTCAGCAAGTTGCAATCATGTAATACAGAAATAAACACTTTTTCAAAATCAAGGTCATTCTGTTAAGAACCATTTTGCTGTACTGTTTAAACTCGATGAAAGGAATACAGAAATAAACAGTTTTTCAAAAACAAGGTTTGAGTCACTCTGTAAGTACCATTTTGCTGTTCTGTTTAATGTCGATGAAAGGAACATTGTTGACACTTTTCAGCAAGTTGCAATCATGAAATACAGAAATAAACCGTTTTTCAAAAACAAGGTCAAAGTCATGTTTGAGTCACTCTGTAAGTATCATTTTGCTGTACTGTTTAATCTCGATGAAAGGAACATTGTTGACACTTTTCAGCAAGTTGCAATCATGAAATACAGAAATAAACCGTTTTTCACAAACAAGGTCTAAGTCATGTTTGATGCACTCTGTAAGTACCATTTCTGCTGTACTGCTTAATCAGGATGATAGGAGCACTGTTGACACTTTTCAGCAAGTTGCAATCATGTAATACAGAAATAAACACTTTTTCAAAATCAAGGTCAAAGTCATGTTTGAGTCACTCTGTAAGTATCATTTTGCTGTACTGTTTAATCTCGATGAAAGGAACATTGTTGACACTTTTCAGCAAGTTGCAATCATGAAATACAGAAATAAACCGTTTTTCACAAACAAGGTCTAAGTCATGTTTGATGCACTCTGTAAGTACCATTTCTGCTGTACTGCTTAATCAGGATGATAGGAGCACTGTTGACACTTTCAGCAAGTTGCAATCATGTAATACAGAAATAAACACTTTTTCAAAATCAAGGTCATTCTGTTAAGAACCATTTTGCTGTACTGTTTAAACTCGATGAAAGGAACACTGTTGACACTTTTCAGCAAGTTGCAATCATGAAATACAGAAATAAACAGTTTTTCAAAAACAAGGTCAAAGTCATGTTTGAGTCACTCTGTAAGTATCATTTTGCTGTACTGTTTAATCTCGATGATAGGAACATTGTTGACACTTTTCAGCAAGTTGCAATCATGAAATACAGAAATAAACCATTTTTCACAAACAAGGTCTAAGTCATGTTTGATGCACTCTGTAAGTACCATTTTTGCTGTACTGCTTAATCAGGATGATAGGAGCACTGTTGACACTTTTCAGCAAGTGCAATAATGTAATACAGAAATAAACACTTTTTCAAAATCAAGGTCATTCTGTTAAGAACCATTTTGCTGTACTGTTTAAACTCGATGAAAGGAATACAGAAATAAACAGTTTTTCAAAAACAAGGTTTGAGTCACTCTGTAAGTACCATTTTGCTGTACTGTTTAATCTCGATGAAAGGAACATTGTTGACACTTTTCAGCAAGTTGCAATCATGAAATACAGAAATAAACCGTTTTTCACAAAGAAGGCCTAAATCATGTTTGATGCACTCAGTAAGTACCGTTTTTGCTGTACTGCTTATTCAGGATGATAGGAACACTGTTGACACTACAGCAAGTTGCAATCATGTAATACAGAAATAAACACTTTTTCAAAATCAAGGTCATTCTGTTAAGAACCATTTTGCTGTACTGTTTAAACTCGATGAAAGGAATACAGAAATAAACAGTTTTTCAAAAACAAGGTTTGAGTCACTCTGTAAGTACCATTTTGCTGTACTGTTTAATCTCGATGAAAGGAACATTGTTGACACTTTTCAGCAAGTTGCAATCATGAAATACAGAAATAAACCGTTTTTCACAAACAAGGCCTAAATCATGTTTGATGCACTCTGTGAGTACCATTTTTGCTGTACTGCTTAATCAGGATGATAGGAGCACTGTTGACACTTTTCAGCAAGTTGCAATCATGTAATACAGAAATAAACAGTTTTTCAAAAACAAGGTCAAAGTCATGTTTGA
The DNA here is from genome assembly GCF_901001165.1 of Salmo trutta. NCBI lineage: Eukaryota > Metazoa > Chordata > Actinopteri > Salmoniformes > Salmonidae > Salmo > Salmo trutta. The sequence goes on along the minus strand of NW_021822366.1, from coordinate 14,929 downwards.
GTCACTCTAAGTATCAATTTGCTGTACTGTTTAATCTAGATGAAAGGAACATTGTTGACACTTTTCAGCAAGTTGCAATCATGAAATACAGAAATAAACCGTTTTTCACAAACAAGGTCTAAGTCATGTTTGATGCACTCTGTAAGTACCATTTCTGCTGTACTGCTTAATCAGGATGATAGGAGCACTGTTGACACTTTTCAGCAAGTTGCAATCATGTAATACAGAAATAAACACTTTTTCAAAATCAAGGTCATTCTGTTAAGAACCATTTTGCTGTACTGTTTAAACTCGATGAAAGGAACACTGTTGACAGTTTTCAGCAAGTTGCAATCATGAAATACAGAAATAAACCGTTTTTCACAAACAAGGCCTAAATCATGTTTGATGCACTCAGTAAGTACCGTTTTTGCTGTACTGCTTATTCAGGATGATAGGAACACTGTTGACACTACAGCAAGTTGCAATCATGTAATACAGAAATAAACACTTGTTCAAAAACAAGGTCACTCTCTTAAGTACCATTTTGCTGTACTGTTTAAACTCGATGAAAGGAACACTGTTGACACTTTTCAGCAAGTTGCAATCATGAAATACAGAAATAAACAGTTTTTCAAAAACAAGGTCAAAGTCATGTTTGAGTCACTCTGTTAACACCATTTCTGCTGTACTGCTTAATCAGGATGATAGGAGCACTGTTGACACTTTTCAGCAAGTTGCAATCATGTAATACAGAAATAAACAGTTTTTCAAATAAAGGTAATTCTGTTAAGTACCATTTTGCTGTACTGTTTAAACTCGATGAAAGGAACACTGTTGACACTTTTCAGCAAGTTGCAATCATGAAATACAGAAATAAACCGTTTTTCACAAACAAGGCCTAAATCATGTTTGATGCACTCAGTAAGTACCGTTTTTGCTGTACTGCTTATTCAGGATGATAGGAACACTGTTGACACTACAGCAAGTTGCAATCATGTAATACAGAAATAAACACTTTTTCAAAATCAAGGTCATTCTGTTAAGAACCATTTTGCTGTACTGTTTAAACTCGATGAAAGGAATACAGAAATAAACAGTTTTTCAAAAACAAGGTTTGAGTCACTCTGTAAGTACCATTTTGCTGTACTGTTTAATCTCGATGAAAGGAACATTGTTGACACTTTTCAGCAAGTTGCAATCATGAAATACAGAAATAAACCGTTTTTCACAAACAAGGCCTAAATCATGTTTGATGCACTCTGTGAGTACCATTTTTGCTGTACTGCTTAATCAGGATGATAGGAGCACTGTTGACACTTTTCAGCAAGTTGCAATCATGTAATACAGAAATAAACAGTTTTTCAAAAACAAGGTCAAAGTCATGTTTGAGTCACTCTGTAAGTATCAATTTGCTGTACTGTTTAATCTAGATGAAAGGAACATTGTTGACACTTTTCATCAAGTTGCAATCATGAAATACAGAAATAAACCGTTTTTCACAAACAAGGTCTAAGTCATGTTTGATGCACTCTGTAAGTACCATTTCTGCTGTACTGCTTAATCAGGATGATAGGAGCACTGTTGACACTTTTCAGCAAGTTGCAATCATGTAATACAGAAATAAACACTTGTTCAAAAACAAGGTCACTCTGTTAAGTACCATTTTGCTGTACTGTTTAAACTCGATGAAAGGAACACTGTTGACACTTTTCAGCAAGTTGCAATCATGAAATACAGAAATAAACCGTTTTTCACAAACAAGGCCTAAATCATGTTTGATGCACTCAGTAAGTACCGTTTTTGCTGTACTGCTTATTCAGGATGATAGGAACACTGTTGACACTACAGCAAGTTGCAATCATGTAATACAGAAATAAACACTTGTTCAAAAACAAGGTCACTCTCTTAAGTACCATTTTGCTGTACTGTTTAAACTCGATGAAAGGAACACTGTTGACACTTTTCAGCAAGTTGCAATCATGAAATACAGAAATAAACAGTTTTTCAAAAACAAGGTCTAAGTCATGTTTGATGCACTCTATAAGTACCATTTCTGCTGTACTGCTTAATCAGGATGATAGGAGCACTGTTGACACTTTTCAGCAAGTTGCAATCATGTAATACAGAAATAAACAGTTTTTCAAATAAAGGTAATTCTGTTAAGTACCATTTTGCTGTACTGTTTAAACTCGATGAAAGGAACACTGTTGACACTTTTCAGCAAGTTGCAATCATGAAATACAGAAATAAACCGTTTTTCACAAACAAGGCCTAAATCATGTTTGATGCACTCAGTAAGTACCGTTTTTGCTGTACTGCTTATTCAGGATGACAGGAACACTGTTGACACTACAGCAAGTTGCAATCATGTAATACAGAAATAAACACTTTTTCAAAAGCAAGGTCATTCTGTTAAGAACCATTTTGCTGTACTGTTTAAACTCGATGAAAGGAATACAGAAATAAACAGTTTTTCAAAAACAAGGTTTGAGTCACTCTTTAAGTAACATTTTGCTGTACTGTTTAATGTCGATGAAAGGAACATGGTTGACACTTTTCAGCAAGTTGCAATCATGTAATACAGAAATAAACACTTTTTCAAAATCAAGGTCATTCTGTTAAGAACCATTTTGCTGTACTGTTTAAACTCGATGAAAGGAATACAGAAATAAACAGTTTTTCAAAAACAAGGTTTGAGTCACTCTGTAAGTACCATTTTGCTGTACTGTTTAATCTCGATGAAAGGAACATTGTTGACACTTTTCAGCAAGTTGCAATCATGAAATACAGAAATAAACCGTTTTTCAAAAACAAGGTCAAAGTCATGTTTGAGTCACTCTGTAAGTATCATTTTGCTGTACTGTTTAATCTCGATGAAAGGAACATTGTTGACACTTTTCAGCAAGTTGCAATCATGAAATACAGAAATAAACCGTTTTTCACAAACAAGGTCTAAGTCATGTTTGATGCACTCTGTAAGTACCATTTCTGCTGTACTGCTTAATCAGGATGATAGGAGCACTGTTGACACTTTTCAGCAAGTTGCAATCATGTAATACAGAAATAAACAGTTTTTCAAAAACAAGGTCAAAGTCATGTTTGAGTTACTCTGTAAGTATCATTTTGCTGTACTGTTTAATCTCGATGAAAGGAACATTGTTGACACTTTTCAGCAAGTTGCAATCATGAAATACAGAAATAAACAGTTTTTCAAAAACAAGGTCTAAGTCATGTTTGATGCACTCTATAAGTACCATTTCTGCTGTACTGCTTAATCAGGATGATAGGAGCACTGTTGACACTTTTCAGCAAGTTGCAATCATGTAATACAGAAATAAACAGTTTTTCAAATAAAGGTAATTCTGTTAAGTACCATTTTGCTGTACTGTTTAAACTCGATGAAAGGAACACTGTTGACACTTTTCAGCAAGTTGCAATCATGAAATACAGAAATAAACCGTTTTTCACAAACAAGGTCTAAATCATGTTTGATGCACTCAGTAAGTACCGTTTTTGCTGTACTGCTTATTCAGGATGACAGGAACACTGTTGACACTACAGCAAGTTGCAATCATGTAATACAGAAATAAACACTTTTTCAAAAGCAAGGTCATTCTGTTAAGAACCATTTTGCTGTACTGTTTAAACTCGATGAAAGGAATACAGAAATAAACAGTTTTTCAAAAACAAGGTTTGAGTCACTCTTTAAGTACCATTTTGCTGTACTGTTTAATGTCGATGAAAGGAACATTGTTGACACTTTTCAGCAAGTTGCAATCATGTAATACAGAAATAAACACTTTTTCAAAATCAAGGTCATTCTGTTAAGAACCATTTTGCTGTACTGTTTAAACTCGATGAAAGGAATACAGAAATAAACAGTTTTTCAAAAACAAGGTTTGAGTCACTCTGTAAGTACCATTTTGCTGTACTGTTTAATCTCGATGAAAGGAACATTGTTGACACTTTTCAGCAAGTTGCAATCATGAAATACAGAAATAAACCGTTTTTCAAAAACAAGGTCAAAGTCATGTTTGAGTCACTCTGTAAGTATCATTTTGCTGTACTGTTTAATCTCGATGAAAGGAACATTGTTGACACTTTTCAGCAAGTTGCAATCATGAAATACAGAAATAAACCGTTTTTCACAAACAAGGTCTAAGTCATGTTTGATGCACTCTGTAAGTACCATTTCTGCTGTACTGCTTAATCAGGATGATAGGAGCACTGTTGACACTTTTCAGCAAGTTGCAATCATGTAATACAGAAATAAACAGTTTTTCAAAAACAAGGTCAAAGTCATGTTTGAGTCACTCTGTAAGTATCATTTTGCTGTACTGTTTAATCTCGATGAAAGGAACATTGTTGACACTTTTCAGCAAGTTGCAATCATGAAATACAGAAATAAACCGTTTTTCACAAACAAGGTCTGTCATGTTTGATGCACTCTGTAAGTACCATTTCTGCTGTACTGCTTAATCAGGATGATAGGAGCACTGTTGACACTTTTCAGCAAGTTGCAATCATGTAATACAGAAATAAACACTTGTTCAAAAACAAGGTCACTCTCTTAAGTACCATTTTGCTGTACTGTTTAAACTCGATGAAAGGAACACTGTTGACACTTTTCAGCAAGTTGCAATCATGAAATACAGAAATAAACAGTTTTTCAAAAACAAGGTCAACGTCATGTTTGAGTCACTCTGTAAGTATCATTTTGCTGTACTGTTTAATCTCGATGATAGGAACATTGTTGACACTTTTCAGCAAGTTGCAATCATGAAATACAGAAATAAACCATTTTTCACAAACAAGGTCTAAGTCATGTTTGATGCACTCTGTAAGTACCATTTTTGCTGTACTGCTTAATCAGGATGATAGGAGCACTGTTGACACTTTTCAGCAAGTGCAATAATGTAATACAGAAATAAACACTTTTTCAAAATCAAGGTCATTCTGTTAAGAACCATTTTGCTGTACTGTTTAAACTCGATGAAAGGAATACAGAAATAAACAGTTTTTCAAAAACAAGGTTTGAGTCACTCTGTAAGTACCATTTTGCTGTACTGTTTAATCTCGATGAAAGGAACATTGTTGACACTTTTCAGCAAGTTGCAATCATGAAATACAGAAATAAACAGTTTTTCACAAACAAGGCCTAAATCATGTTTGATGCACTCAGTAAGTACCGTTTTTGCTGTACTGCTTATTCAGGATGATAGGAACACTGTTGACACTACAGCAAGTTGCAATCATGTAATACAGAAATAAACACTTTTTCAAAATCAAGGTCATTCTGTTAAGAACCATTTTGCTGTACTGTTTAAACTCGATGAAAGGAATACAGAAATAAACAGTTTTTCAAAAACAAGGTTTGAGTCACTCTGTAAGTACCATTTTGCTGTACTGTTTAATCTCGATGAAAGGAACATTGTTGACACTTTTCAGCAAGTTGCAATCATGAAATACAGAAATAAACCGTTTTTCAAAAACAAGGTCAAAGTCATGTTTGAGTCACTCTGTAAGTATCATTTTGCTGTACTGTTTAATCTCGATGAAAGGAACATTGTTGACACTTTTCAGCAAGTTGCAATCATGAAATACAGAAATAAACCGTTTTTCACAAACTAGGTCTAAGTCATGTTTGATGCACTCTGTAAGTACCATTTCTGCTGTACTGCTTAATCAGGATGATAGGAGCACTGTTGACACTTTTCAGCAAGTTGCAATCATGTAATACAGAAATAAACAGTTTTTCAAATTAAGGTAATTCTGTTAAGTACCATTTTGCTTTACTGTTTAAACTCGATGAAAGGAACACTGTTGACACTTTTCAGCAAGTTGCAATCATGAAATACAGAAATAAACAGTTTTTCACAAACAAGGCCTAAATCATGTTTGATGCACTCAGTAAGTACCGTTTTTGCTGTACTGCTTATTCAGGATGATAGGAACACTGTTGACACTACAGCAAGTTGCAATCATGTAATACAGAAATAAACACTTGTTCAAAAACAAGGTCACTCTCTTAAGTACCATTTTGCTGTACTGTTTAAACTCGATGAAAGGAACACTGTTGACACTTTTCAGCAAGTTGCAATCATGAAATACAGAAATAAACAGTTTTTCAAAAACAAGGTCAAAGTCATGTTTGAGTCACTCTGTAAGTATCATTTTGCTGTACTGTTTAATCTCGATGAAAGGAATACAGAAATAAACAGTTTTTCAAAAACAAGGTTTGAGTCACTCTGTAAGTACCATTTTGCTGTACTGTTTAATCTCGATGAAAGGAACATTGTTGACACTTTTCAGCAAGTTGCAATCATGAAATACAGAAATAAACCGTTTTTCACAAAGAAGGCCTAAATCATGTTTGATGCACTCAGCAAGTACCGTTTTTGCTGTACTGCTTATTCAGGATGATAGGAACACTGTTGACACTACAGCAAGTTGCAATCATGTAATACAGAAATAAACACTTTTTCAAAATCAAGGTCATTCTGTTAATAACCATTTTGCTGTAATGTTTAAACTCGATGAAAGGAATACAGAAATAAACAGTTTTTCAAAAACAAGGTTTGAGTCACTCTGTAAGTACCATTTTGCTGTACTGTTTAATCTCGATGAAAGGAACATTGTTGACACTTTTCAGCAAGTTGCAATCATGAAATACAGAAATAAACCGTTTTTCACAAACAAGGCCTAAATCATGTTTGATGCACTCTGTGAGTACCATTTTTGCTGTACTGCTTAATCAGGATGATAGGAGCACTGTTGACACTTTTCAGCAAGTTGCAATCATGTAATACAGAAATAAACAGTTTTTCAAAAACAAGGTCAAAGTCATGTTTGAGTCACTCTGTAAGTATCATTTTGCTGTACTGTTTAATCTCGATGAAAGGAACATTGTTGACACTTTTCAGCAAGTTGCAATCATGAAATACAGAAATAAACCGTTTTTCACAAACAAGGTCTAAGTCATGTTTGATGCACTCTGTAAGTACCATTTCTGCTGTACTGCTTAATCAGGATGATAGGAGCACTGTTGACACTTTTCAGCAAGTTGCAATCATGTAATACAGAAATAAACACTTGTTCAAAAACAAGGTCACTCTCTTAAGTACCATTTTGCTGTACTGTTTAAACTCGATGAAAGGAACACTGTTGACACTTTTCAGCAAGTTGCAATCATGAAATACAGAAATAAACAGTTTTTCAAAAACAAGGTCAAAGTCATGTTTGAGTCACTCTGTAAGTATCATTTTGCTGTACTGTTTAATCTCGATGATAGGAACATTGTTGACACTTTTCAGCAAGTTGCAATCATGAAATACAGAAATAAACCATTTTTCACAAACAAGGTCTAAGTCATGTTTGATGCACTCTGTAAGTACCATTTTTGCTGTACTGCTTAATCAGGATGATAGGAGCACTGTTGACACTTTTCAGCAAGTGCAATAATGTAATACAGAAATAAACACTTTTTCAAAATCAAGGTCATTCTGTTAAGAACCATTTTGCTGTACTGTTTAAACTCGATGAAAGGAATACAGAAATAAACAGTTTTTCAAAAACAAGGTTTGAGTCACTCTGTAAGTACCATTTTGCTGTACTGTTTAATCTCGATGAAAGGAACATTGTTGACACTTTTCAGCAAGTTGCAATCATGTAATACAGAAATAAACAGTTTTTCACAAAGAAGGCCTAAATCATGTTTGATGCACTCAGTAAGTACCGTTTTTGCTGTACTGCTTATTCAGGATGATAGGAACACTGTTGACACTACAGCAAGTTGCAATCATGTAATACAGAAATAAACACTTTTTCAAAATCAAGGTCATTCTGTTAAGAACCATTTTGCTGTACTGTTTAAACTCGATGAAAGGAATACAGAAATAAACAGTTTTTCAAAAACAAGGTTTGAGTCACTCTGTAAGTACCATTTTGCTGTACTGTTTAATCTCGATGAAAGGAACATTGTTGACACTTTTCAGCAAGTTGCAATCATGAAATACAGAAATAAACCGTTTTTCACAAACAAGGCCTAAATCATGTTTGATGCACTCTGTGAGTACCATTTTTGCTGTACTGCTTAATCAGGATGATAGGAGCACTGTTGACACTTTTCAGCAAGTTGCAATCATGTAATACAGAAATAAACAGTTTTTCAAAAACAAGGTCAAAGTCATGTTTGAGTCACTCTAAGTATCAATTTGCTGTACTGTTTAATCTAGATGAAAGGAACATTGTTGACACTTTTCATCAAGTTGCAATCATGAAATACAGAAATAAACCGTTTTTCACAAACAAGGTCTAAGTCATGTTTGATGCACTCTGTAAGTACCATTTCTGCTGTACTGCTTAATCAGGATGATAGGAGCACTGTTGACACTTTTCAGCAAGTTGCAATCATGTAATACAGAAATAAACACTTGTTCAAAAACAAGGTCACTCTGTTAAGTACCATTTTGCTGTACTGTTTAAACTCGATGAAAGGAACACTGTTGACACTTTTCAGCAAGTTGCAATCATGAAATACAGAAATAAACCGTTTTTCACAAACAAGGCCTAAATCATGTTTGATGCACTCAGTAAGTACCGTTTTTGCTGTACTGCTTATTCAGGATGATAGGAACACTGTTGACACTACAGCAAGTTGCAATCATGTAATACAGAAATAAACACTTGTTCAAAAACAAGGTCACTCTGTTAAGTACCATTTTGCTGTACTGTTTAAACTCGATGAAAGGAACACTGTTGACACTTTTCAGCAAGTTGCAATCATGAAATACAGAAATAAACAGTTTTTCAAAAACAAGGTCTAAGTCATGTTTGATGCACTCTGTAAGTACCATTTCTGCTGTACTGCTTAATCAGGATGATAGGAGCACTGTTGACACTTTTCAGCAAGTTGCAATCATGTAATACAGAAATAAACAGTTTTTCAAATAAAGGTAATTCTGTTAAGTACCATTTTGCTGTACTGTTTAAACTCGATGAAAGGAACACTGTTGACACTTTTCAGCAAGTTGCAATCATGAAATACAGAAATAAACCGTTTTTCACAAACAAGGCCTAAATCATGTTTGATGCACTCAGTAAGTACCGTTTTTGCTGTACTGCTTATTCAGGATGACAGGAACACTGTTGACACTACAGCAAGTTGCAATCATGTAATACAGAAATAAACACTTTTTCAAAAGCAAGGTCATTCTGTTAAGAACCATTTTGCTGTACTGTTTAAACTCGATGAAAGGAATACAGAAATAAACAGTTTTTCAAAAACAAGGTTTGAGTCACTCTTTAAGTACCATTTTGCTGTACTGTTTAATCTCGATGAAAGGAACACTGTTGACACTTTTCAGCAAGTTGCAATCATGTAATACAGAAATAAACACTTTTTCAAAATCAAGGTCATTCTGTTAAGAACCATTTTGCTGTACTGTTTAAACTCGATGAAAGGAATACAGAAATAAACAGTTTTTCAAAAACAAGGTTTGAGTCACTCTGTAAGTACCATTTTGCTGTACTGTTTAATCTCGATGAAAGGAACATTGTTGACACTTTTCAGCAAGTTGCAATCATGAAATACAGAAATAAACCGTTTTTCAAAAACAAGGTCAAAGTCATGTTTGAGTCACTCTGTAAGTATCATTTTGCTGTACTGTTTAATCTCGATGAAAGGAACATTGTTGACACTTTTCAGCAAGTTGCAATCATGAAATACAGAAATAAACCGTTTTTCACAAACAAGGTCTAAGTCATGTTTGATGCACTCTGTAAGTACCATTTCTGCTGTACTGCTTAATCAGGATGATAGGAGCACTGTTGACACTTTTCAGCAAGTTGCAATCATGTAATACAGAAATAAACAGTTTTTCAAATTAAGGTAATTCTGTTAAGTACCATTTTGCTGTACTGTTTAAACTCGATGAAAGGAACACTGTTGACACTTTTCAGCAAGTTGCAATCATGAAATACAGAAATAAACAGTTTTTCACAAACAAGGCCTAAATCATGTTTGATGCACTCAGTAAGTACCGTTTTTGCTGTACTGCTTATTCAGGATGATAGGAACACTGTTGACACTACAGCAAGTTGCAATCATGTAATACAGAAATAAACACTTGTTCAAAAACAAGGTCACTCTGTTAAGTACCATTTTGCTGTACTGTTTAAACTCGATGAAAGGAACACTGTTGACACTTTTCAGCAAGTTGCAATCATGAAATACAGAAATAAACAGTTTTTCAAAAACAAGGTCAAAGTCATGTTTGAGTCACTCTGTAAGTATCATTTTGCTGTACTGTTTAATCTCGATGAAAGGAATACAGAAATAAACAGTTTTTCAAAAACAAGGTTTGAGTCACTCTGTAAGTACCATTTTGCTGTACTGTTTAATCTCGATGAAAGGAACATTGTTGACACTTTTCAGCAAGTTGCAATCATGAAATACAGAAATAAACCGTTTTTCACAAACAAAGCCTAAATCATGTTTGATGCACTCAGTAAGTACCGTTTTTGCTGTACTGCTTATTCAGGATGATAGGAACACTGTTGACACTACAGCAAGTTGCAATCATGTAATACAGAAATAAACACTTTTTCAAAATCAAGGTCATTCTGTTAAGAACCATTTTGCTGTACTGTTTAAACTCGATGAAAGGAATACAGAAATAAACAGTTTTTCAAAAACAAGGTTTGAGTCACTCTGTAAGTACCATTTTGCTGTACTGTTTAATCTCGATGAAAGGAACATTGTTGACACTTTTCAGCAAGTTGCAATCATGAAATACAGAAATAAACCGTTTTTCACAAACAAGGCCTAAATCATGTTTGATGCACTCTGTGAGTACCATTTTTGCTGTACTGCTTAATCAGGATGATAGGAGCACTGTTGACACTTTTCAGCAAGTTGCAATCATGTAATACAGAAATAAACAGTTTTTCAAAAACAAGGTCAAAGTCATGTTGGAGTTACTCTGTAAGTATCATTTTGCTGTACTGTTTAATCTCGATGAAAGGAACATTGTTGACACTTTTCAGCAAGTTGCAATCATGAAATACAGAAATAAACCGTTTTTCACAAACAAGGTCTAAGTCATGTTTGATGCACTCTGTAAGTACCATTTCTGCTGTACTGCTTAATCAGGATGATAGGAGCACTGTTGACACTTTTCAGCAAGTTGCAATCATGTAATACAGAAATAAACACTTTTTCAAAAACAAGGTCACTCTGTTAAGTACCATTTTGCTGTACTGTTTAAACTCGATGAAAGGAACACTGTTGACACTTTTCAGCAAGTTGCAATCATGAAATACAGAAATAAACAGTTTTTCAAAAACAAGGTCAAAGTCATGTTTGAGTCACTCTGTAAGTATCATTTTGCTGTACTGTTTAATCTCGATGATAGGAACATTGTTGACACTTTTCAGCAAGTTGCAATCATGAAATACAGAAATAAACCATTTTTCACAAACAAGGTCTAAGTCATGTTTGATGCACTCTGTAAGTACCATTTTTGCTGTACTGCTTAATCAGGATGATAGGAGCACTGTTGACACTTTTCAGCAAGTGCAATCATGTAATACAGAAATAAACACTTTTTCAAAATCAAGGTCATTCTGTTAAGAACCATTTTGCTGTACTGTTTAAACTCGATGAAAGGAATACAGAAATAAACAGTTTTTCAAAAACAAGGTTTGAGTCACTCTGTAAGTACCATTTTGCTGTACTGTTTAATCTCGATGAAAGGAACATTGTTGACACTTTTCAGCAAGTTGCAATCATGTAATACAGAAATAAACAGTTTTTCACAAACAAAGCCTAAATCATGTTTGATGCACTCAGTAAGTACCGTTTTTGCTGTACTGCTTATTCAGGATGATAGGAACACTGTTGACACTACAGCAAGTTGCAATCATGTAATACAGAAATAAACACTTTTTCAAAATCAAGGTCATTCTGTTAAGAACCATTTTGCTGTAATGTTTAAACTCGATGAAAGGAATACAGAAATAAACAGTTTTTCAAAAACAAGGTTTGAGTCACTCTGTAAGTACCATTTTGCTGTACTGTTTAATGTCGATGAAAGGAACATTGTTGACACTTTTCAGCAAGTTGCAATCATGAAATACAGAAATAAACCGTTTTTCACAAACAAGGCCTAAATCATGTTTGATGCACTCTGTGAGTACCATTTTTGCTGTACTGCTTAATCAGGATGATAGGAGCACTGTTGACACTTTTCAGCAAGTTGCAATCATGTAATACAGAAATAAACAGTTTTTCAAAAACAAGGTCAAAGTCATGTTTGAGTCACTCTAAGTATCAATTTGCTGTACTGTTTAATCTAGATGAAAGGAACATTGTTGACACTTTTCATCAAGTTGCAATCATGAAATACAGAAATAAACCGTTTTTCACAAACAAGGTCTAAGTCATGTTTGATGCACTCTGTAAGTACCATTTCTGCTGTACTGCTTAATCAGGATGATAGGAGCACTGTTGACACTTTTCAGCAAGTTGCAATCATGTAATACAGAAATAAACAGTTTTTCAAATAAAGGTAATTCTGTTAAGTACCATTTTGCTGTACTGTTTAAACTCGATGAAAGGAACACTGTTGACACTTTTCAGCAAGTTGCAATCATGAAATACAGAAATAAACCGTTTTTCACAAACAAGGCCTAAATCATGTTTGATGCACTCAGTAAGTACCGTTTTTGCTGTACTGCTTATTCAGGATGATAGGAACACTGTTGACACTACAGCAAGTTGCAATCATGTAATACAGAAATAAACACTTTTTCAAAATCAAGGTCATTCTGTTAAGAACCATTTTGCTGTACTGTTTAAACTCGATGAAAGGAATACAGAAATAAACAGTTTTTCAAAAACAAGGTTTGAGTCACTCTGTAAGTACCATTTTGCTGTACTGTTTAATCTCGATGAAAGGAACATTGTTGACACTTTTCAGCAAGTTGCAATCATGTAATACAGAAATAAACACTTTTTCAAAATCAAGGTCATTCTGTTAAGAACCATTTTGCTGTACTGTTTAAACTCGATGAAAGGAATACAGAAATAAACAGTTTTTTCAAAAACAAGGTTTGAGTCACTCTGTAAGTACCATTTTGCTGTACTGTTTAATGTCGATGAAAGGAACATTGTTGACACTTTTCAGCAAGTTGCAATCATGAAATACAGAAATAAACACTTTTTCAAAAACAAGGTCAAAGTCATGTTTGAGTCACTCTGTAAGTATCATTTTGCTGTACTGTTTAATCTCGATGAAAGGAACATTGTTGACACTTTTCAGCAAGTTGCAATCATGAAATACAGAAATAAACCGTTTTTCACAAACAAGGTCTAAGTCATGTTTGATGCACTCTGTAAGTACCATTTCTGCTGTACTGCTTAATCAGGATGATAGGAGCACTGTTGACACTTTTCAGCAATTTGCAATCATGTAATACAGAAATAAACAGTTTTTCAAATTAAGGTAATTCTGTTAAGTACCATTTTGCTGTACTGTTTAAACTCGATGAAAGGAACACTGTTGACACTTTTCAGCAAGTTGCAATCATGAAATACAGAAATAAACAGTTTTTCACAAACAAGGCCTAAATCATGTTTGATGCACTCAGTAAGTACCGTTTTTGCTGTACTGCTTATTCAGGATGATAGGAACACTGTTGACACTACAGCAAGTTGCAATCATGTAATACAGAAATAAACACTTGTCAAAAACAAGGTCACTCTCTTAAGTACCATTTTGCTGTACTGTTTAAACTCGATGAAAGGAACACTGTTGACACTTTTCAGCAAGTTGCAATCATGAAATACAGAAATAAACAGTTTTTCAAAAACAAGGTCAAAGTCATGTTTGAGTCACTCTGTAAGTATCATTTTGCTGTACTGTTTAATCTCGATGAAGGAATACAGAAATAAACAGTTTTTTCAAAAACAATGTTTGAGTCACTCTGTAAGTACCATTTTGCTGTACTGTTTAATCTCGATGAAAGGAACATTGTTGACACTTTTCAGCAAGTTGCAATCATGAAATACAGAAATAAACCGTTTTTCACAAACAAGGCCTAAATCATGTTTGATGCACTCAGTAAGTACCGTTTTTGCTGTACTGCTTATTCAGGATGATAGGAACACTGTTGACACTACAGCAAGTTGCAATCATGTAATACAGAAATAAACACTTTTTCAAAATCAAGGTCATTCTGTTAAGAACCCATTTTGCTGTACTGTTTAAACTCGATGAAAGGAATACAGAAATAAACAGTTTTTCAAAAACAAGGTTTGAGTCACTCTGTAAGTACCATTTTGCTGTACTGTTTAATGTCGATGAAAGGAACATTGTTGACACTTTTCAGCAAGTTGCAATCATGAAATACAGAAATAAACCGTTTTTCACAAACAAGGCCTAAAATCATGTTTGATGCACCAGCTGAGTACCATTTTGCTGTACTGCTTAATCAGGATGATAGGAGCACTGTTGACACTTTTCAGCAAGTTGCAATCATGTAATACAGAAATAAACACTTGTTTCAAAACAAGGTCACTCTCTTAAGTACCATTTTTGCTGTACTGTTTAAACTCGATGAAAGGAACCTGTTGACACTTTTCAGCAAGTTGCATCATGAAATTACAGAAATAAACAGTTTGTTTCAAAAACAAGGTCAACGTCATGTTTGACGTCACTCTGTAAGTATCATTTTGCTGTACTGTTAATCTCCCCCCCGATGATAGGAACATTGTTGACACTTTCACAGCAAGTTGCAATCATGAATACAGAAATAAACCATTTTTCACCAACAAAGGTCTAAGTTCATGTTTGATGCACCTGTGAGTACCATTTTTGCTGTACTGCTTAATCAGGATGATAGGACACTGTTGACACTTTCAGCAAGTGCAATAATGTAATACAGA